>NW_007246398.1:110235-145430 GCF_000164805.1 Carlito syrichta | reverse complement strand
AACCCGCGGGCTCAGGCAATTCACTCACCTCAGCCTCCCAAAGGCGCGGGATTACGGCTGAGCCACCGAGCCCGGCTGATACTTACTGTTTTTTGAATACATACACATTTGGTAAAAGTATAAAAACAAGTATGGGAATAATAGCTGCAAACAATAAAACAGTAATTATCCCTGTAGAGATGGAAAGAAAAGGGGAGATGGGACTTGAGCTTTAGTAGATTTTACAGCTTAATAGAGAGATCTTTAAGCAAGTATGGCAAAATGTAACATTTGCCAAATGTGGGAGTTAGGTTCATGAGTGTCAGTTATATTATTTGCAAATATCTGAAGTATTTCATAATAAATTTTATTTGTTTGTTTGAGCCTGTCACCCAGGCTGAAGTGCAGGGGCATGGTCACGGCTCACTGCAGCCTCAACTTCCTGGGCTCAGGCAATCCTTCCACTTCAGTCTCCTGATTAGCTGGGACAACAGGCATGTACCACCATGGTCAATTAATTTTTTGATTTTTTTGTAGAGATGAGGTCTTGTCATGCTGCCCAGTCTGATCTCAAATTCCTGGGCTCAAGCAATCCTCCTGCCTCGGCCTCCCAAAGTGACGGGATTATAGGCATGAGCCACCATGCCCAGCCATAATTAATTTTAAATTAAAAATCCCCAGTAGGCTGGGCTTGGTGGCTCAGCCTATAATTCCAGCACTTTGGGAGGCCAAGGCGAGTGGACTGCCGGAGCCCCCAGGTTCGAGACCAGCATGAACAACTTGGCAAGACCTTGTCTCTACAATTAAAAAAAAAATTTAGCCAGGTGTGCTAGCGTGCGTACTTGTAGTTCCAGCTACTTGGAAGGCTGAGGTGGAAGGATCGCTGGAATCCAGCAGGCCAACGCTGGGGTGGCCGTGAGTATGTCACTGCACTCAGATGCCAACTCAAAAAAAAAAAAATCACCAGTTGCTTAGCTATTGTCTCTTAACACTTATATGCTGATATACTCCCTGTAAACAACGTTTAAACATGCGAGAGTAAACAGAATAAAAATCCCTAATTTATTGCATCCTTCCCCAAATCTCATTTTTCTCCCTGATTAACTACTAACATTTAGCATGTATAATTTTCTATACACTTGTACACATATATATGCATATGTGTTCAAAAATAGTTCTTTGGTACATAAGTGAATTCATAGCAAACACTTGATTGTACACACACACACACAGGTTAAATATCCCTTACCTGAAATGTTTGGGACTGGAGTGTTTCAGATTTGAATTTTTTTTTGGATTTTGGCATATTTGCATTATATACTTTCCAGTTGAGCATCCCAAATTCCAAAATCTTCCAGTGAATTGGTGCTCAAAATTTTCTGGCTTGGAGCATTTGGATTTCCAAATCAGTAATACTCAACCTGTGTGTGTGTGTGTGTGTGTGTGTGTGTGTGTGTGTATGTTCACTCTTTTCAAATCTTGCATAATATTTCAGAATATACATGGGCCATATTTTCTTTAATTGTACCCTAAATTTAAAACTTAGACTGCTATAAATTTTTTAAAAATTACATTATAGAAATTTCTGTACATATACCTGAGTACACATTTATTAGTACTCTTGTGAGCTTTTGAGAAATAGACTAATAGTATGTATATTTAAAATATTGATGTCAATTTTTCTTTCAAAAAGGCCCTATAGTCAGGCATGGTGGCACTCGCCTATAGTCCCAGGTACTAGGATGCTGAAGCAGGAGGCTCGCTTGAGCCTAGGAATTCTAATCCAGCCTGGGCAAAATAGCAAGACGTTGTCTCTAAAACACACACACACGGGCCCTATAATTTACATTCCTTTAAAAAAATATATAACAATGCCCATTTCCTCATATCTTTATAAATATTGGATAAGTTTAACTGGTGACAATTTGATGGACAGAAATGTTTCATTTTAATTTACATTTTTCTGATCGCTAGAGAGGCTTAGTATTCCTATAAATCAGAAAAACATAGCTCTATTTTAACTATTACACAGGTGGCAAATAATTTTCCTTAAACTAAATAGTACCTTTTGCAGAATACAGAAGTTTTATATATATATATATATATATATATATATATATTTTTTTTTTTTTTTTTTTTTTTTTTTTTTTTTTTGAGTTGGAATCTCACTCTGCTGCCCAGGCTGGAATGCAGGGGCACACTCATGGCCACCGCTTCCTCGACCTGCTGGGCTCAAGCAATCCTTCCACCTCAGCCTTTCAAGTAACTGGAACTACAGGTGCAAGCCACCCCAACAAGATAATTTTTTCGTTTATTACAGATAAGAGGTCTCACCAGGTTTCCCAGGCTGCTGGCAACTGGCAATCCTTTCGCTGCAGGCTCCCAAACTGCTGGGATTACAGGCTTGAGCCACTGGGCTCGGCCCAGAGATTTTATATTTTTATGTAGCTACATCTGTCAATCTGTTGGGATTTCAAAAGATTAATTTTTGAAGAACCATCATCTCCAGAATTTTCCATTGTCCCATTTAGGAATATAGTATACCTACCATTTTCAAATGTTATGGGTTTTTTAAAAGTCTATTCTTAAATATTTTATAGTTTTGCTTGCTATTATAAACAGGATCTTGTTTCCATTTGATTGGTTATAGCTGACATATAGTAAAGCTATATTAATTTTGTATCCATCCATTTTTGTTTTAGAAAACTTGCCTTAAGAATTGGAATTTTCATTTCTTTGTTGACCTATGGCTTTGTGTTTATAGTAAATTTTTTGTTTTGCCAGTGAGTATAGAAATTCCATCTATTCTTCTTATCATGTGCGTTATCTTATTTCTCTTAGGTTGAGGTCTCACTCTGTCACCCAGGCTGAAGTATAGTGGTATGATCATGGTTCACCACAGCCTTAACCTCGTGGGCTCAGGTGATCCTTCTGCCTCAGCCTCCCAAGTAGCTGGGACTACAAGCATGTACCACAACACCCAGCTAACGTTTTGATTTTTTGTAGAGTCGAGGTCTTACTATATTGCCTAGGCTGGTCTTGAATTCCTGGGCTTAAGCAATCCTTCCACCTTGCCCTCCCAGAGTGTTGGGAGCCACTGCATCCAGTCTTATCATGTGCTTTTTGGACACTGAGTTGATGTTGAGAGATGTATCTATAGGCAAAATAAGAACCAATTTACATACAAGTTGACTCATATTAATTTTAATGTTCTGAAATGGATGTTATACAAACTATCTGCCATATTCCCCTAGCTTCAAATCTTTTTTTTGAGTTGGAGTCTCACTCTGTCACCCAGACTGGAGCACAGTGGCACGCTCTGGGTCATCGCAGCCTTGACTTGCTGGGCTCCGGCGATCCTTCCACCTCAGCCTTCCAAGTAGCTGGAACTTCAGGTGCACACTACACGCCCGGTTAATTTTTGATTTATTGTAGAGGTGAGGTCTCGCCAAGTTGCCCAGGTGGGTCTCGAACCCTCGGGCTCAGGCAATTCATTCACCTCGGCCTCCCAAAGCATGGGATTACAGGCTTAGCCACCAAGCCCAGCTAGCTTCAAATCTTTAGTGAAGGATTCTTCCCTGATATGCTTCCCAAATATGATTCTTCTGCCATATACCATTTATAGTTTCTACCAAGAAATTGTTTTATAAAGCCTTGCTGGGCCTCTGAGCCTGGACATCTGCAATTAGAATACATATGCCCACCCAATACAACATGGTGACTAAAGTTAATAGCAATATACTGTATTTTTGAAAATTTCTAAGAGTAGATTTTAAGTGTTCTCACCACAAAATAGATAAGGATGTGAGATAATACATATGTTAACTAGCTGGATTTAGCTATTCCATAATGGATATATACATTAAAATATGTTGTACACATTATATACAATTTTTACAATTAAAATAAATTAAAAAGTTTAAAAAATAAAGAAAAAGAATACACACACCCACTTTCATTAGATTTCAATAGTCAAAGGGTAATGTTAGATTTTGGCAACTTCCTGTGTGAATATGGCAAGTTTTAAGAAAAAAACTAAATTAAAAAAGATGTCATTAAAGCTGGGCATGTGACATACACCTATAGTCTCAGCTACTACAGGAGGTTGAGGCAGCAGAATTGCTTGAGGCCAGGATTCAAGGCCGCAGTATACTATGATCACACCTATGAATAGTCACTGCACTTCAACCTGGGCAACATGGTGAGATACTGTCTTTTAAAAAAAAAATGTTTAAAGATTTAATTAATTAAATGTTGACATTGTACAAGAGAGAAGTTAAGTACTTAGATAATTTCAATCTCAAAGCTGTTGTAAATGATTTACAGGTGTAGCGGTTTACTTTACAGAATACACTCTCAGTCCTTATTTTGCAATAGGCCAAGAACTCATGAACTACTTTAAACTATTAAATAACCAGTTAAAATCCATATAAATATATGTTATTTAAGGATAGAGTTCCAAATCTTTCAAAATTTTGTGATAGTCAAGCCTGTTGTTGATGTTTATATACTTCATATATCATGCAGTCTTAAGGCATGAAGTACAATATAATATCTACCTATTTATATCTGCAAAAGAGGGTGGACTCCCCCAAAAACCCAGAATTATTTTTTGGAGGGTGGGCCCTTGTAGTATAGGCTTCCTCCACTAGGTAAATGTTCTAAGAACCCATTGGCATCAGTGCTCTAGCTAGCACGTGAGAGGCTGTGTTTGGCTTCAGTGAATTTTTTTTGGAGAGTCTTTCAACACGTTTGCCCATTTCATGATAAGTGGTTTACAAGCACATCTTCCCATACTGTGGTGAGTGTTCAGCAGTTTTTGACTAAAAATGGCATGACCCCTGTACCCCACCCTCCCTGTTCACCTGATCTTGCCTGAGTGACTTTTTTCCCCCCCGTATGAAGAAAGCCCTCAAAAGGAAACATTTTGCAAATGTGGAAGAGGTGAAACAAAAAAAAAACAGCATTAGCACTAAAAGTCATCAAAATGGATGAGTTCAAAAACTGTTTTGAGCCGTGAAAAAAGCATCTTGATATGCTTACTGCATCAAATGGAGAGTACTTTTAAGATGACTGAAGTTTAAGCATGAAGAATACACAATTTTTAATAAACAAATTCTGGTTTTTTTGTGCCCCCCTTGTATATCTTAAAGAAAGTCTCTAAACCACTAACTTTAGCACATATGGGAATTATTAACATCTATTACAATTTTTTCTCTATCATTTTGTTACATATAGATGAATTACTAATCTCTACGGGTACTAATGATGACAGTTTATAAAAAATAAATCTGATGAGATTTAAATTAATGTGAGTAAAGAATGGAACCGGGAAATTCAGGTTAATGAAAAAAACTAGTGAACTTTCTAAAAATGTTCAATGACACTGCAACAATATAGAATACATATTAAATTTAAATAATATCAGCCAACTTTCTTCAAAATATATAATATAGACACTACGGAAGTAATAGAAAGTCATTTATACAGTGATTGCACTGTAAAGAGTTTCAGCATTCCTTATAAGGGCAAATTTCAAATCTGAAACAACTTTCATTTTTCTCTAGGTATAATTTCTGTATACATAATAAAAAATATACATAGGGGATGAAAAACTAGTGAATCTTTTGACATGTACATTCATTACACAGAATACAAACTGATCTCCTCAAAAGTATTAGGAGACATTAAGGGTAGCTTAAATTGAAATAATTTTGATAATTTTTTTACCTCTTAAATTCATATTATACTTTATAATATTACACTTTATATCCAGCATGGATATACCAATATATATGGACAACAAACAATGCTTGCACTAAGAATCCTGTAAAAATTAAAAACCTTGTATTATCATCATCAAATAAAATAATTTATCAGTGAATGGGAGAGAACATATTATTCACAAGAACACAGAATGGCAAGGGTACACAGACAAAAGAGAAACAAAAAGATATTAAATACGCTGTTACAGTTCCTACCATTACATGGTAGAATGCCAAGTCCTTTTGTGTTACTGCCCATCACATCAGGGACAGGATATGTGGAAGAAAAGCATTTAAGTCTCATTGATTGAAATGAAAAGAATACAGCCATACATTGCATTTTCATAATAAAGTCTAACTTGTTCTAAATACAGTTAATTCTACTAAGGTCATATTATATAGTTTGATCAAGGACCACTATTTTCTTTTTTTTGAGTTGGAGTCTCACTCTGTCACCCAGACTGGAATGCAATGGCCGCTCCCGGCCACCGCAGCCTCGACCTGCTGAGCTCCGGCGATCCTTCTGCCTCAGCCTTCCAAGTAGCTGGAACTACAGGCACGCACTACCACGCCCGTCTATTTTTGATTTATAGTGGAGATGAGGTCTCGCCAAGTTGCCCGGGCAGGTCTCGAACCTGGGCTCAGGCAATCCACACACCTCGGCCTCCCAAAGTGCTGGGATTACAGGCTGAGCCACCGAGCCTGGCCAGGACCACTATTTTCTAAAAAAAAAAAATTGGATTTCTTTATTGATAGTGACCCTAGGTAATTTTAATATTTTATTAATCTATTTTCAAAAGACTGATGAAAAATGTCTTTGTAAGAACACAGAGATACTCTCTTATCTCCAAAATGAAACTGTACAATTATTTGTTACAGAAATAATTCCAGTGCTTTAGGGAACAAAGGCCATCTTTTGTGGAAAGGTGGAACACACTGTGATTTTTCTGACCAATTTAATATTTTTGGGGACTAAATATCCTTAATTTAATAATTCAAATCTAATAATTGCATTTCACGTTCGAGGAAAACTTACCAATTTGTCAAGTAAGACACAACAGTTTTAAATAGCTATTTAAGAACAAATACTCATCAAGGTCAAAGAGAAGTGAATATATCTCCCCAAACATTTATTTTACTTTATAAAATTTGATTTTAAATAAAAATGAACTGTCTTCTTATCTAATTTCCTTTAGAAATACTTAGCTATGTTCTGCAGTTTCAGCAATATTCTTTTAACATGAAATTTAAATATGAAGCTATTCTTTAATTCATTCATTTTCAGTATGTCAGTTCAGAGAAAAATGTCTGCAATTCCAGGACTTTCATCAGAGTTATATTTTTTAAAGTTAAAAGTACAAAGATTTGTCTTATCCTAGAACATTCATTGCTTCTGAGTTGGTGCATCACAATATGGCACATTTTCTATAAGAAGGTCTTTCCTAGGGACTAATTCTGAAAGAAAAATAAAAAGAGAATAATTAACATCACTAAAAATAAAATGCAAGTACATTCATTTTTCCCTAAAATTTATAATGGCAAAATGTCTAGTTTTTTTTGTTTTTTTTTTTTTGAGTCAGAGTCTCACTCTGTCATCCAGGCTGGAGTGCAGTGGTACGCTCACAGCCACTGCAGCCTCAACCTGTTGGTCAGGTGATCCTTCTGCCTCAGCCTTCCAAGTAGCTGGAACTATAAGCACACGCCAACACTCCCGGTTAATTTTTTTGATTTGTTATAGAGATGAGGTCTTACCAAGTTGCCCAGGCTGGTCTTGAACCTGTGGGCTCAGGCAATCCTCCCGCCTCGGCCTTCCAAAGTGCTGGGATTATAGGCGTGAGCCAATGCGTCCAGCCCAAATGTCTAGTTTTTTTTTTTTTTTTTTTTGAGTTAGAGTCTCTGTTGCCCAGACTGGAGTGCAGTGGCCACCTGGACCTGCTGGGCTCCGGCGATCCTTCCGCCTCAGCCTTCCGAGTAGCCGGAATTACAGGCATGTGCTACCACGCCCGGCTGATTTTTTGATTTATGTAAAGATGAGGTCTTGCTGCCCAGGCGGGTCTCGAACCCGTGGGCTCAGGCAATCCACTCACCTCAGCCTCCCAAAGGTGCGGGATTACAGGCTGAGCCACTGAGCCCGGCATGTCTAATTTTAAAGGTAAATCTTCCAGGTATATTTTATTTTAGTTGACATCTAAGGTGAAATCTTTAATTCTAAATGGAGCCAGTTAATAGGATTCTCATTTCAGATTATAAAAAACATAAAATCAACTTAATCCTTTATCATTTATTTATTAAATATCAAACAACTGAATGGAATTCAGCTAAAACTTAATATTACTGGCCATTTAATTACCAATTACTGATAATTAAAACAATTGGAAAAATTGTTTATACAATCTACTATAGGAAAAGCAAGACTCCCCAGATTGGATTAAGATGGCAAACATGAGGCAGCTAGAGTGAGTTTCTCCTATGAAGTAAATCAAGATAGAGTTTCCTCAGCATCTGGAGAGGAACGTGACCAGGAGCATGCCCCAGGACTCTAAAAAGAAGCGATAATGACCAAAGAGGGCAAAGAAGAGAAAAATTCATTGGCCTGGGTTAGAACTAGCCAGACTCTCACCTGTAGCACCACAGTCCACTGGCAGCCTCCATATGCAGTGGGGAAGATGAGCGAGGGGAATTCAAGAGTTCTGTGCTCCTGCCCTGGGATTGGGGTCGAGGGAGCCCTGAACCTTGTGGAACTCCAGTCCCTCAGGGAAACCACCTTACCCATAGCCATGCTTTGCCAAAACTCACATGGAATGGTGCAAAAAAAAAAAGAAAGCATAGAGCAGCAACAGCAGCTATTTATCAGGAATACAACCCTTGTAGGTTGTGTGGCTGCTTTCTAGCTGGCCTGGCAGGGATAGGCCCCAAGGGCAAACTCCTCAGCTGCAGACAGTTCTGGGCTGGGGTGGGTTGCAGAGAGAACACATGAGTCCCTGAGGACTGATGCACTTTGACATTAACAAGACAAACTGCCTGAGGCCAAGGTGAGACACCCACAGGACTCATTGCCATAGCAATCTCATTCCACATGTAAACTCTTCTGTGCCCACCTTTCACAATAGTATTATTTCAGTGGCCTGCGACACCCTCCTAATCTCCACCTAATCTCCACCAGGGCAGCCAAGAATGCACTCTTGCTGGGTGCTAAAGCTCCTTCCGTCTGTTCCCACTCCCCTTAAAGGCTCAAAACAGATAAGTTGGGTAATTCACAGAGCCTTGCCCTCCATCTAGGTTGGTTGGTATCTTCTTGGAGCAACACACATCAAGGAGAAAGCCCACAGCCACCATAGCAACTGGCTTTCTCCCACAAACACCATCTCCTAGCTGAAGGTCAACATTATAGCCCATCACATTAGATATAATACCTCAGCTCTGGGGATGGCCTGATCCTAAACTCCAGCTAACATCCACTTTCAAAGTCACTCTGGCTACCCAGGATGCTGTGAACCAGCAGGTACCCAGCACAGGACAGCCACTGCTGGCAATTGAGAAACTCACCATACCAAAGCTATCTATAACCAAGGGAACAGAGCTTATGCCAGCCCCCTGCCAACCTCAAGTAAGAAGAAATTGTCTACTCAAAGAGAAAGAACCATGAACATAATCCTGACACTATGACAAAGTTCTCCAACATCCCCAAAAGACCATACCAACTCTTCAGCACTGAGTCCTAATGAAAATGAAATGTTTGAAATTCCAGACTTAGAATTCAAAAGGTTGATTACAAAATTGATCAATTAACTTCAGGAGAAAATTGAAAATCAACATAAAGAAAATTTAAAAACTAGCATGCTTAGCCCCTTGCCATGTGATGTCCTGTACCAAACTCTTCAGAGTCCCAGCCAACAAGAAGGCACTTACTAGATGTGATTACTTGACCTTGGCCTTCTTAGCCTCCATAACTACTCTCATGTAACATTGAAGGAGTCTCCAAAAATATGCAGAAAAGAATGATGAGGAAGAAGAGAGAGCCTTTCCAGCTGCCGAAAACAAGAGGGATAGCAGCACAAGAAGGACTCAACCTGCAGTTACTGGCTTTGAAGTTGGAAGATGGGGTCATGAGCCAAGGAATGTGGGCAGAAGCCAGAAAGCTAGAAAGGGGAGGGAAACAAATTCTACTCAAGAGCCTTCAAAAATGAATAAAGCCCAGCTGATGCCTTGATTTAAACACAGTGATATCCATGTTGAATTTCTGACCTACAAAACTATGGCAAAACAATAGTACTAAGAACTTCTGTTTCTTGTCCAGATTCACAGAGCCATTCGAGAAGTTATGAATGTTCCATTTCATCAGAAATGCCCTTCCCTTTCCCTCTCTCCTTCCTCTCCCTCCCTTCCTTCCATCTTCTCTTTTTTAAAAAACAGGTGAGTTTAGCATAAGGACTATGTGTTGTCCACTTGCTTATGTAAATGTTAGAGAAAGGGAGACTTTTCAGCTGCAACTATGTTCTTAGCTCATTAGAAAATATGATTAAACAGCCTATGATCAAATAGTTGAAATTTTAGCCATGTTACATTTTCTATCAGCACATCTTTTCTCCTCAAAATATAAACAGTTTTAAAAGTAAAAAAAAGACACTAAAAAAACTATTCAGGACTTGAATGAAAAATTTCCCAAAGAGGTAGACACCTTTTTAAAAAACCAAGTTGAAGCTGGGCTTGGTGGCTCAGCCTGTAATCCCAGCACTTTGGGAGGCTGAGGTGAGTGGATTGCCTGAGCCCGCAGGTTCAAGACCCGCCTGGACAACTTGGCAAGACCTCATCTCTACAATAAGTAAAAAAAATTAGCCGGGCGTGGTAGCGCACGCCTGTAGTTCTGGCTACTGGAAAGGCTGAGGTGGAAGGATCGCTGGAGCCCAGCAGGTCGAGGCTGCGGTGGCCGGGAGCGGCCGCTGCACTCCAGTCTGGGTGACAGAGTGAGACTCCAACTCAAAACAACAACAACAACAAAAAAAAACCAAGTTGAAATTCTGAAAATGAAAGAATAATTTAGGGAAGTACAATATGCCATGAAAAGTTTTAATAGTAGACTAGAACAAGCAGAAGAAAAGATCTCAGAACATGAAGACAAGGCTTTTGAATTAACCCAAACAGACAACAGTAAAGAAAAAGAATCACGAGAATGGGGGAAAAAAAGTGTCCAAGAAATGTGGGATTATGTAAAAAGTTTAAATCTAAGAATCATAGGTGTTTATGAGGAGAAAGAGAAAACATCAGGTTTGGAAAATCTATTTCAGGGAATAATGGAAGAAAATTTCCCAGGTCTTGCAAGGATCTAAATATTTAGATATAAGAAGCGCAAAGAACCCCCAGAAGATTCATTGCAAAAAGGTAATCCTAAATGCATATAATCATACGGTTATGCAAAGTTAATGTGAAGAAAAGAATTTTAAGAGCAGTGAGACAAAAGCATCAAATAATTTACAAAGGTAAACTCATCAGACTTACATAAGACTTCTCAGAAGAATCCCTACAAGCCAGAAGGGACTGGGGCCCCATCTTCAATCAGACAAGATAACAGTCAGCCAAGGATTTTGTATCCCACAAAAAGTTTCATAAATGGAAAAATAAAGTCTTTCCCAGACAAGCAAATGCTGAGGAAATCCGTCACCATTAGAACAGCTCTATAAGAAATATTCAAAGGAGTTCTAAATACTGAAGCAAAAAGTCAAAATACACCAGTAGAAAAAAACTGGAAACCTAAAGCTCACAAGCCTTATAGAAGACCAACACAACAAAGAAAATAAATAAATAAATAAAGCAACCAGATAATAACCAGTAAGATGAATGGAATAATACTTTACATATCGTTACTAATTCTGAACATAAATGGTCTCAATGCCTCACTAAAAAGGTACAGATTGGCAGGATGGATTTAAAAACCCACACAGTTCAAAATATATGCTGCCTTCAAGAGACCCATTTAACTCACAAAGACTCCTATAGGCTCAAGGTAGAGGGGTGGGGGGAAAATATTCTATGCAAATCGAAACCAAAAATGAGCGGGAGTAGCCATTCTCATATCAGGTAAAATAAAACTTAAATTAACAACAGTTTAAAAAAAAGGCAAAGATGGTTATTATGTAATGATAAAAGGATTGACCCAACAAGAAGACTTAATTTTTTTTTTTTTGAGTTGGAGTCTCACTCTATCACCCAGACTGGAGTGCAGTGGCCACTCCTGGCCACCACAACCTGGACCTGCTGGGCTCCGGTGATCCTTCGGCCTCAGCCATCCGAATAGCTGGAACTACAGGTGCGCGCTACCACGCCCGGCTGGTTTTTTGATTTATTGTAGAGATGAGGTCTCGCCAAGTTGCCCAGGTGGGTCTCGAACCTGTGGGCTCAGGCAATTCACTCATCTCAGCCTCCCAAAGCGCGGGATTACAGGCTGAGCTACGGATCCTGGCTGACTTAACAATTTTAAATACATATGCGCTAATACCAGAGCCAGCAACTTTATAAAACAAATTCTACTAGACCTAAAATAAGATCAGTAGAAGACTTCAACACTTCATTGACAGCAATAAACATATCATCAAGGCAGAAAGCAAAAAAAGAAACATAGGAGTTAAACAGGACTCTAGAGCAAATGAAACTAACAGACATCTATAGAACCTTTCTTCCTTAAACTACAGAACATACACTTTTCTCATTAGCACATGGAACTTTCTCCAAGATAGACCATATCATAGGCCACAAATAAAGTATCAAAACATTTTTAAAAATCAAAATCATATCAGTCACCTTCTTAGACCACAGTGGAATAAAACTAAAAATTTACCCCAAGAAGAACTCATGAAACTACATAAAAACATGAAAGTTAAAAAATCTTGTGGCAACCCCCTAGGGTCCCTTCCAACTGTGGGAGCTTTTCTGTCCTCTCAATAAATCCTGCCTTCTCACTTTCAAAAAGATGAAAAATAAAAAATAAAAATCTTGCTATTGAATGATCTTGGGTCAACAATGAAATGAAGATGGAAATTTAAAAAATCCTGGAAATGAAAGACAATAATGAAACAATTAGTCAAAATCTCTGGGACACATCCAAAGTTGGACTCAGAGGAAAATTTATAGTGCTTACAGTCTATATTAATAAGACTGAAAGATTACATATTGACAACGTAACATCACACCTTGAGGAACTAGAAAAACATGAGCAAGCCAAATCGAAAGCTAGCAGAGGAAGAAGAAAAAAAAAAAAAAACCACACACACACAAAAGAGCAGAACTAAATGAAATTGAAATTAAAAAAATACAGAGGTTCAATGAAATAAAAAGTTGGTTCCTCAAGATGATAAAATTGATAGACCACTGGCTAGATTAATTAAGAAATGAAGAGAGAAGATTAAAATTAGCTCAATCAGAAATGAAAATGGAGACATATGATGGAAATTCAAAAGATCTGAGACTATTATGAACACCTCTATGCAAACAAACTAGACAATCTAGAAAAAAATGGATAAATTCCTGGAAATATACAACCCCCCAACCTTGAATTAGGAAGAAATAGAAACTCTGAATAGACCAATAACAAGTAGTGAGATTGAAACAGCAATTAGAAGTCTCCCAACAAAAAAAAGTCTAGGATCTGATGGAATCATCAGCTGAATTCTACCAGACCTTCAAAGAACTGATGCCAATTTTGCTGAAGTTATTCCAGAAGATTTAAGAGGAAGGAATCCTCCCTAACTCATTTTATGAAGCCAGTATCACTCTGATACCAAAGCCAGGAAAAGATACAACAAAAAAAGAAAACTACAGACCAATATCCCTTAGGAACATAGAGATAAAAATCCTCAACAAAATATTAGCATACCGAATTCAACAGCACATAAAAAAAATAGTACACCATGACCAAGTGGGTTTTAATCCAGGGATGCAAGGGTGGTTCAACATACACAAGTCAATAATTGTGATCCACTACATAATTACATAATTACGGAATTAAAAACAAAAATCATATGATCATTTCAATAGATGAAGAAAAAGCATTTGACAAAATCCAGCATTCCTCCATGATAAAAACCCTCAGCAAAATAGGCATAGAGGGGAACATTCCTCAAAATAATAAAAAGTCATATACAACAAACCCATAGCCAATATCATTCTAAACAGAGAAAATTTGAACACATTCCCCCTCAAAAATGGAGCAAAGCAAAGGATGTCCAGTTTCACTGTTCCAATTCAACATAGTACTGGAAGTCCCAGCCAGAGCAATCAGGTAAGAAAAAGAAATAAAGGGTATCCAAATTGGAAAGAAGAAATCAAACTATCTCTGTATGCTGATGATATGATCTTATATCTGGAGACTCCTCCAAAATCCTAAAGACTCCTCAAAAGACTCCTGGACTTGATAAAGGAATTTCATAAAGTTGTGGGATACAAAATCGACACACACGAATTAGTAGCACTGCTATACACCAACATCAACTAAGCTGAGAATCAAATCAAGAACTCAATTCCTTTTACAAAAGCAGCCAAATAGCTAAAATACCTAGGAATACATTTAACCAGAAGTGAAAGATCTCTACAAGGAGAACAAAACTCTGATGAAAGAAGTTGCAGAGAACACAAACAAATGAAGAAACATCCCATACTCATGGATTTAAAGAATCAACATTATTAAAATGACCATATTACCCCAAATAATCTACAGATTCAATACAATCCCTATCAAACTACTGATATCATTTTTCACAGAATTAGAAAAACAATCCTAAAATTCATATGGAACCAAAAAAGCCAAAAGAGCCAAAGTAATCCTAAGCAAAAAGAACAAAGCTGGAGACATCACATTTCCCAACTTCAAATTATACTACAAGTCTGTAGTAACCAAAACAGGCTGGTACTGGTACAAGAGCAGACACATGGACCAATGTAACAGAATAGAGAATCTACAAATTAACTCAAATATCTACAACCAATGAATCTTTGACTAAGCAGACAAAAACATACACTGGGGAAAGGGGTACCCTGTTCAATAAATGGTGCTGGGAAAACTGGATAGCTACATGTAGAAAAATGAAACTTGATCACTATCTCTCTCCATCTGCAAAAGTTAACTCAAGATGAATTAAAGACTTAAATGTCAGACTTGAAACTATAAAAATCATAGAAGAAAGCATAGTAAAAACTCTTCTGGACATTGGCCTAGACAAAGAAGTCGATGGCTAAAACTCTAGAAGCAAATGCAACAAAAGCAAAAATAAACAAGTGGAACTTAATTCAATTAAAAAGTTTCTGCACAGCAAAAGAAACAATCAACAAGCAAATAAGCAACCTACAGAATGGGAGAAGATATCTGCAAACTATATATCTGACAAAGGACTAATATCCAGAATCTACAAAGAATTCAAACAAATCAGCATTGAAAAAAAACAAATGACCTCATTAAAAAGTGGGCAAACAACATGAATAGACATATCTCAAAAGAAAATATGCAAATGGACAACAAACACAGGTAAAAATGCTCAACATCACTCATTATCAGGGAAATATAAACTAAAACCACAGTGAGATATGCTAAATCTCCTGCAATATGTGGGACAGTCTGGCACAATGAACTGTATTGTGCAAAATGCCAACAGTGCCTGCACTGAGAAACACTGTTAAACAATAACAAAAAACTGTTGATTCCTAGGTAAGATATCTTGCTGGAGTCAAGATAGGGTCTTAGATACACATTTTTGAGGTGATATATGATTTCTCCTTCTTTTCTCCAGAAGAGCTAAACCCAGGTGAGCTGTCATGATAAAAAAAAATGTATAAAGCATTATATGAAATCACTTGCCTATACTCCTCAAAACATCATAGTCATGAAAGACAAAGAAAGTCTGAGGGACTGCTCCAGATGAAGAAAGCCTGAAGATATATGGCAGCTACATGCAATGCAGGATACTGGTCCAGAAGGAAATTCTTTTTCCTTCTGCCATAAAGGGCATTGGTAGAACAAATGAAAGATTTAAATGACAGTACTGTATCAATATTAATATCCTGGTTTTGATTATTAAATTGTGCTTACATTAGAAAATTCACATTGAAGTATTTTAAAGATATATACCCTAAAGTTTTTCTCCAAGAAGTCTAAACCCAAATCGACTGTCACAATTTTTTTTTTTGAGTTGGAGTCTCACTCTGCCCAGACTGGAGTGCAGTGGCACGCTCCCAGCCACCGCAGCCTCGACCTGCTGGGCTCTGGCGATCCTTCTGCCTCAGCCTTCCAAGGAGCTGGAACTACAGGCGCGCACTACCACACCTGGCTAATTTTTTGATTTTATTGTAGAGCTAAGGTATCGCCTAGTTGCCCAGGAGGGTCATGGACCTGCGGGCTCAGGCAATCCACTCACCTCAGACTCCCAAAGAGCGGGATTACAGGCTGAGCCACCGAGCCTGGCTCACAATTTTTAAAATGCTTATTTTGGGAGAGCAAACTTTCACTATTAGAAAGTTTGGAGAAAAAAATTGAGGAAATGATGATAAGATATGTGGAAAAATATTGGTATATATAGAATCTGGGCAAAAGAAATTCTCATGTCCTTCAACTTTTGTACTTTTCTATAAATTTAAATTATATAAAAATAAAATGTTTTTGTTTGTTTGTTTTTTTTTTTAGAATAGAGACAGGGTCTCACTGTTTCACAGGCTGGTCTTGAACTTCTGGCCTCAACTGATCCTCTTGCCTTGGCCTTCCGAAGGGCCGGGATTATAGGCATGAGCCACCATGCCAGGCTAAAAAGTTGTTTGTTTGTTTTTTAAAAGATATCACTAAAACAAATTCAACTCAAAAGGAAAATTAAAAATCTCACTTAATAAAATAAGAACTTAACTGACTAAAAATAATATTCTTATTAGCAGATGGTAAATCTAAAAATTTAAATATTTTCATTTCTTACTGAAATGAAATCAGTTAAATAGTATTAGTTAACCATTGCTTATATATCACTTGCTTTTACCAAACCTTTGGAGGTTTCATTAGAGAGTAAACTGCAATGAAGGCTTTAGCTTATTAAAATATAAGTACCTATTTTATGCTAGATATTAAGAAATGAAGAAACAGGCCGGGTGCGGTGGCTCAGCCTGTAATCGCACAATTTGGGAAGTTGAGGCAATAGGATTGCCTGAGCCTGGGGGTTTGAGACCAGCCCGGGCAACTTGGTGAGACCCCATCCCTACAATAAATCACAAAAACTAGCCGGGCGTAGTGGCGTGTGTCTGTAGTTCCAGTTACTTAGAAGGCTGAGGCGGAAAGATCGCTTAAGCCCAGCAGGTCGTGGCTGGGGTGGCCATGAGTATGTCACTGTACTCCAGCCTGGGTGACAGAGTGAGACTCCAACTCAAAAAAAAAAAAGAAATGAAGATACAAAGATGAATATATAATAGTCTATTTAACTTCAAGAAATTCACAATCTAATGGAAAAGACAACAACAAATTACAGTATAATATAATGTGATGCAAAAGTGGTACAATATTTTTATGGAAGAATAAATGGCTAAATCTACCACACTACTTTAGAATACATTTGGCTCCGAATAACCAAAAGTCTAAAACATAGTCATTTAAATAAGGAATTTACTTATTCTTACATTATCAAGAAGTAAAGATTAAGGCACTCCTGGGCTAGTGTAGGTTTTTAGCATCACTAAAGACCCAGGCTCTTTCTTCCTGTTCTGCTACACTCTGTGTAGTTTTGTCTTTATTGCTGCTGTCACATTGCATCTGCACTATAGGCAGGAAGAAGAGAGAAGGAAAAGGGCAAAAAGAAAGTACCAGTTCAGCATATTCCTTTTAAATAGGAAAATAATGGCTTTCTTGAAAGTAAGTGCAGTAGACAGCTTAACTGTCTAAAAATAATATTCTTATTAGCAGATGATAAATCTAATAATTTAAATATTTTCATGTCTTACTGAAATGAAACCAGTTAAATAGTATTATTTAACCCTTGTTTATATATCACTTGCTTTTACCAAATCTTTGGAGGTTTTATTAGAGAGTGAACTGCAGTGAAGGTTTTAACTTATTAAAATATATGTACCTATTTTATGCTGGACATTAAGAAATGAAAATACAGGCCGGGCACGGTGGCTTATATAGGCCAGACCGGTGTCATGTGACCTGGGAAATTATTTTTTTTTGACCTGGGAAATTACTTTTTTTGTTTGGTAGACTTTACCCTTGACACAATTTTTCATTTAGTAAGAAAGAATGGGAGAATGGACATTGAAGAGGTAACAAGCACCACTCCTTTGGCTACACAACATGCATATACACCCTTTTTCCCGTTTGTAGAATACATTCATTCACTACCTGTCCTCTAAGGTCTCATCCAGACTCAAATCAAGGCTTTCTGGTTGATGTGTTAGCTTTTCCCTGATGTCTAGCCATGGCTCACATGGCAGATACCTAAAGACCTCTCATGGCAGATACCTAAAGCAAGAAATGAACAGCTTATTTTATTGAAATAAGTAATAAAAATCTGGAATGGGAAACACATGGCAGTCACTTGTCCACAGCAAATCCTAAATCCTGCTGGATAGGAGGAGCAAGGCCTCCTTGCTTTGGCAAAGAAATAAATTCCATAGTCAGCCAATGTGGTAGTACCTAGTTCTATTTTCTGAACTGAAAGACCCTCTCTGGTCCACTGTCCTTCAAGGCTCCTGGTTCTGTCCTCTGGGGGAGACTCCGTGTCCGGAGGTAGAGATACTGGGGAGGATGTCCTTCTTTGGAGCTCTGCAAGCTTTCATAATTGACTTCCTGTTGATATGAGTTCAGGGCCCAGAGATGGCCTTAAGAGTTTAAGAGAGCTAGCCAGGCTTGAGGTTTCTTGGTAACACAATTCATTCAAAAACTTTACAAACTTTAAATCTGTTCCCAGTCACTTTCATGTGCAAGCAGCCATAGCAAATATCTTGACACAGGTTTTAAGTTATGAAGGCTACCATCCCCCTAACCCTTACCTTAAATGGCCAGTTGTTGAAGCAAAGAAAAACAATAAGCTACAGTGAGTAAATGCATCATATATCTGATCTCTATCTGGCAGAATGAGAAAGTCTTTAGGGCAGTGATCTTATTTCATGTTAGAGTTCATAACCCTCCTGCTTGTATTGTTTTGGTATTAGTGGATAGGAACAATTGGCATTTTAGCTCTGTAAGACTAAACTATGAGACTCTTAATCAGACATCAGGTTGTAGATAGAAGAGTGCCCCTTAGCAAAGTAACGCTTCCTGCCATTCTGCTTTGCAAAAAGACTATCTTAATCTGCATTCATTCTCTTTTTTGATAATTTGCTGACAGCACTATCCAGCACGCACTGAAATTCTGGTTATTTCTCTTATTGCTGTAGACTCAAGTGGTACTTAGTCCATGTCCCAAGAAGTAGTGAGAGGCACTGACTTTACATTTCACCACTACGAAGGTCACTTGCTTGAAGCCTATAATAGGTCCATGATAATCACAGGCTCCTTAATCTCTGTTTTTCATTCAACTCATCCACATTTTTGGTTGTATAATTTTTAGTACCCAATTATGGTAACAACTACTGTTGTTTTTAGTTAAAGTTACAGAAGCAGACTCTAGCTGATTAAGCAGAAAAGGCACTCACTAACAGGTTATTGGTCTAACTCATAAGATTGTTATGAGGGCTAAAGAAACAGTGACCAAAGACAGAAGTGGGCTAATGATAAAAACTGCTGCTCTCCTATGGGGCAAGACAAGTAACAGCCACCATTTTTACTCTCATGGAACACAAGACGCTACACTCTAGATGCTGCCAGAAACCCGACTACTCCATCTGCTCTTGCCACCAAACCAGTGCCAGTTCTCCATGAGGAACCTAGTCTTGCAACCACTGGTGCTACTCCTGCCAGTGAAACATATTCTATGATAAGCCTCTTATTAAAGTTCATCTCTAAATATAGGTGAGTGTGCTTCACCTAATCAAGTGCTCATACCTGAGCTGCAAAGGAAACTGAGGAACTGAATTTTCTAGACTCTATCTTGGGAATTGAGAACTCAGGCAAATGGAAATTCCTGAAACAAGGAAAGTCATTCAAACAGTGGCAAGTAATCAGAAAACCTGTCAAATACCCACTACTCTATTCCTTTACCCAATTCACCTTATTAGGTAATTTTTGGAATTAAAAGATATCCTACAATTGAATTCTTCTGTATTCATTAACTACTAACACTTTAATTAGGCCAAGTGTATCCACATGTATATTTATATGATATATAACTTTTCACTGTAATTTTGTTTTATTGATTACACTATTCCTGATTTTATTTTCTATACTAGATAGCATGTACTATAACCATATTAGTTTACTGAAGTTACCAGATCTTTAAAAATGAACTGCACAGAGATCACTATTTATTTCCTGTAATTTAGGTCCTTGAAAATTTAGTTCCTATTCTGGTCAGGTTAAATGTATCATTTAAAAAGTAATTTCTTGAAATAAAATGCCTTCAGCTCAATTTGGACCAAAATCAAAATTTAGGTGAAGATTTTAATTTTTTTAATTTCTAATTTTATTTTTTTGAGTTGGAGTCTCACTCTGACACCCAGACTGGAGTGCAGTTGCCACTCCCAGCCACCGCAGTCTCTACCTGCTGGGCTCTCGGCGATCCTTCCACCTTAGCCTTCCAAGTAACTGGAACTACAGGCATGCACTACCACGCCCGGCTAATTTTTTGATTTTATTGTAGAGATGAGGTCTTGCCAAGTTGTCCAGGCGGGTCTCGAACCCACAGGCTCAGGCAATCCACTCACTTCAGCCTCCCAAAGTGTGGGATTACAGGCTGAGCCACCGAGCCCGGCTTAGGTGAAGATTTTTAAAGAAATTATGGATAGCATAGTTTATAATAGTGTGGCAAACACAGATACGTCTTGGATATAAATACTTTATAGGACATTAAAATATTTAACTCTGAAGTTACAGAAACATTTCTAACTATATCAAGTACATAAATATAAATGGTAAGTTCACATTAGAGACCCTGAAATATAAAATGTTTTCCTCTAAGAACCTACCCCTGATCCCCCAAGTTTGGATTTGTAGGTCTACTTATGTACCTCAACAATACCTCTTACTCTCTTATCATGGCACTGAAAGAATTATGACTAAACATTTGTCTATCTTTTGCACAGCACTGTAAGCTCCACAGGGTAGGAATCAGATTTATCTTGCTCATTGCTCTATTCCCAGTGCCTAGCACACGGAGATGCAGTGTTTGTTGAATCATACTAACATGTCTTAGAATACAAACCATAAAATAGTTTTAGACAAAAACAATTATAAATATACCAAAAGGCAGAAGTTTAAAACACATCTGAAGAATAGCTCCCTAAAGTTTTTTTAACGTGTCACTCATGTTTAGAAGCATATTTCCATTTTGTCTTACATATATGCCAGAGAAGAAGTTAAAAAATATGGATGATTCTATTCAAAAACCAAGTACCATTAAAATTTAATGACCTCAAGTCCTGAGCTTTCTTGGTGCTATCTTTATATGTAAATTTGGTAACTGTCTACAGAATATATATTTGATTAAGGTCCAACACTGAAATCAGCTGACTACTGTTCACATTAGAAACAGAGCTCTGATAGAGTCAAAAATCAAAGAGAAAGTAAGTGTAGAATGAGTTAATCTCAGTATTTTTCTAAGTCATAGTTAAAGGATATGCTAGATCAATGATGAGAATGACATAAATACAAAATTACAGTTTATCCAAATTCATACACCTGAGATCATTTAAAAATAGAAAAAAGCAGGGAATATTTGGAAAGAAAAATGGTTTCTACAATATTTTTCAAATAAGGATTTTTTTTCTTTTTCTTTTTTTTTGAGTCGGGGTCTCACTCTGTCGCCTAAACTGGAGTGCAGTGGTGCAATACAGCTCACTGCAGCCTTGACCTCCTAGGCTCAGGCAATCCGTCCACCTCAGTCTCCTGAGTAGCTGGGACTTCAGGCGTGCAACACCATGCCCAGTTAATTTCTTGTAGAGATGAGGTTTCACTGTGTTGCTTAGGCTGGTCTTGAACTTCTGGGCTCAAGAGGTCCTTTTGCCTCAAGTCTCCCAAAGTGCTAGGATTACAGGTGTGAGCCACTGTGGTTGGCCAGGAATGATGAAATTATTATGCTTGTAATAAAGAACCTTAAATTGGCCTGTAAGGATAAAGGAAGTGGCTTATTTCTTTTTATTATTTTTAATCGACACAATTATATACATTCATAAGGTACAGAGTAATATTTCAATACATTATATGATGTGCAATGATCAAATCAGGGTAATTAGTATATCTATCACCTCATTCATCATTTCATTGTGTTGGGAATTTTCAAAATCTGCTTTTCTAACTATTTGAAAATATACAGTAAATTGTTAACTATAGCCACCCTACAGTGCTACAGAACACCAAAACTTATTCCTATTTAATTGTAATTTTGTATCCACTCACCAGCATCTAGCAATCCCTCCTTACTTTCCCAGCTTCTAGTAACCACTATTCTACTCTTCTACGCATTCAACTTTTAAAAATTCTCACATATGAGAACATGTAGTATTTGTCTTTCTGTGCCTAGATCATTTCACTTAACATATTGTCCTCCAGATTCATGCATGTTGTTACAAATGACAGAATTTTCCTTTTTAATGGCTAAATGGTATTCCATTGTGTAAACAGACCATGCTTTCTTTACCCATTCATCTGCTGATGAACATTTAGGTTGATTCTATATCTTGGCTAATGTGGTTAGTGCTGTAATAAACATGGGAGTGCAGGTCGCTTTGACATATTGATTTTATTTACTTTGGATATGTATACCCAATAAAGGGATTACTGGATCATATGGTAAATCTAGTTTTAGTTTTTGAGGAACTTTCATACTGTTTTCCATAATGGCTTTACTAATGTACATTCCCACTAACAATGTTTAAGAGATGTGTTAAGAGTTCCCCTTGGTATCATGACCACCTGTATACCTAATCCTGAATTGTATTCCACATCTTAAAAAAAAAAAAAAAGAGTTCCCATTGCTCCACATCCTTGCCAGCTCTGTTATTTCCTGTCTTTTGATAAAAGCCATTTTTAACTGGGTTGATATGATATCTCATTATGGTTTTGATTTTCACTTCCTTGATGCTCAGTGATGTTGAGCATTTTTTTCATATGCCTGTTGGCCATTTTTATGTCTTCTTTTGAGAGACGTCTGGAAGTAATTTTTTAAAAGGAAAAAAGTGATAAATTATTTAGCATCAAGGGGTTCTTGCCTGATTTCAATATTTAATTTCTACTGTAGAAATTATTTGAATGTAAGAAAAAGAGAGATGAATTTAAAATTCATGCAATGAGATTACTCTTGCAGATGAGGTTTTGTTTTGTTATTTTCAGGTTTTACTTTTTTTTTTTTGAGTTGGAGTCTCACTCTGTCGCCCAGACTGGAGTGCAGTGGCATGCTCATGGCCACCGCAGCCTCGACCTGCTGGGCTCCGGCAATCCTTTTGCTTCAGCCTTCTAAGTAGCCGGAACTACAGGCATGTGCTACCATGCCTGGCTGATTTTTTATTTATTGTAGAGAGGAGGTCTCACCAAATTGCCCAGGCAGGTCTCGAACCTGCAAGCTCAGGCAACCCACTCACCTCAGCCCCCCAAAGTGCTGGGATTACAGGCTGAGCCATCGAGCCCAGCCTACTATTTTTAATGTTGGGATACTATATGGTATCTTTTAGAAACACATAGTCACAACTTTCACATTTTTTTTTTTTGAGTCAGAGTCTCATTCTGTTGTCCAGACTGAAATGCAGTGACATGATCATGGCTACCATATCCTTGACCTGTTGGGCTAGATGATCCTTCTGCCTGAGCTTTCCAAGTACCTGGGACTACAGGCCCGCGCCACCACGTTCGGCTAATTTTTTGATTTATTATAGAGACAAGGTCTTGTCATGTTGCCCAGGCTGGTCTTGAACCCTGGGCTCAGGCAATCCTTCCGCTTGGTCCAAGTGCTGAGATTATAAGTATGAGTGACAGCACCTGGCCACAACTCTCAATTTTCTAAACAAGAAGCAGAATTTTAATCCTTCTCATTTCTATGTGCCAGTAAACATACTGCTAAAATATTTGAAGGAGTTTTGCTTACAGCAACTTTTAGAAATACAGATGAAGAAATCAAATTTGTTACATCTTGGTCCTATACAAATGAAGTTGGGATAAAAAGACCCATATATATCTTAATAGAAATGTTGAGGCCATTATTAAGGCAATATAGCTATATATACTAAAAATCATGAAAGAGTCAAAATTTTTAATCCTGTGGGAAAATTATACAGAAAACCAACAGATAAAAAGAAATCTAAGCTGGGTACAGTGGCTCATGCATGTAATCCCAGCACTTTGGGAGGCTGAGGCAAGAGGATTGCCTGAGCACACGGGTTCGAGACCAGCTTGGGCAACATGGCGAGACCCCATATCTACAATAAATCAAAAAATTAGCTGGGTATGGTGGGGCGCATCTGTAGCTCCAGATACTTGGAAGGCTGAGGTGGAAGGATAGCCTGAACCCAGCAGGTCAAGACTGGGTTCAGTGAGCATGTTGCTGTACTCCAGCCTGGGTGACAGAGTAAGACTCTGACTCAAAAAGATCAACTGGATGTTCACACATAAAAAAATAAATCTTGACTCCCTGTCTCTTAAACAAAAATCAATTCTAGTTGACATAAACAACCAAATGGAAATGATTGAACAATAAAGATTTTTTTGAAACTTTTAACTTTTTTATTTTAAAGATGTGGGGTTCAATTCAGGGTTAGGTATACAAATGTTCATTATGCAGGTACCCTTGTTGATGAGGTGTGCCCCTCCTCCCCTGGCAGATTCCCACTACTGCCAATTCCACCTCCCTGCCCTTCCCTCACCCCGCAGTTTCCCACTACTGCCAATCCTTTTCTTTCTTTTTTTTTTTTTTGAGTTGGAGTCTCACTCTGTCACCCAGACTGGAGTGCAGTGGCCACTCCCGGCCACCGCAGCCTCGACCTGCTGGGCTCTGGTGATCCTTCTGCCTCAGCCTTCTGAGTAGCTGGAACTACAGGCGTGTACTACCAAACCTGGCTTATTTTTTGATTTATTGTAGAGATGAGGTCTCGCCAAGTTGCCCAGGCAGGTCTCGAACCCGTGGGCTCTGGCAATCCACTCACCTCAGTCTCCCAAAGGCACGGGATTACAGGCTGAGCCACCGAGCCCGGTGCCAATCCTTTTCTTATAGTATTACAATAGTTGCTCAAGGTCTGCTTATGAGTGAGAACATGTGATATTCAGCTCTTTGTTTCTGTGAAAGATCACTCAGTATTATAGATTCTAAGTCCATTCAGGTTGCTGTGAAGTTCATGATTTTGTTCTTCTTTATGGCTACGTAATATTCCATTGTGTGTACGTAACACATTTTTTTTTTTTTGAGTTGGAGTCTCACTCTGTTGCCCATGCTGGAGTACAGTGGCATGCTCACGACCACCCCAGTGTCTACCTGCTGGACTCCGGTGATCTTTCCGCCTCAGCCTTCCAAGTAGCCAGAACTACAGGTGTGCACTACCACACCTGGCTGATTTTTTATTTATTGTAGAGACGACGTCTCGCCAAGTTGCCTGGGCTGGTCTTGAACCCATGGGCTCAGGCAATCCACCTGTCTTGGTTTCCCAGCTGGGATTACAGGCTGAGCCACTGAGCCCCGCCCACACTTTTTAAATCCAGTCCTCTTTTGATGGGCAGCAGAGTTGGCTCCATGTTCTTGCTGTTGTGAACAATGCCACAATAAACATACTGTGCAGGTATCTTTCTTATAGAGTGATTTGAGTTCTTCAAGGTATATTTCCAGTAGGGGGATTGTAGGATCGGAAGGAAGGTTGATTTTTAGATCTTTTGGAATCACCAGTTTTTCACAGAGGCTGTACTAGTTTACACTCCCACCACCAGTGCAGAAGTGTTCCCTTTTCGCCACATTCTCTCCAGCATCTGTTATTTTTTGTTATTGATGATGGTCATCCTGACTGAAGTTAGGTGGTATCTCAGTGTAGTTTTTTTTTTTTTTTTTTGAGTTGTAGTCTCACTGTCACCCAGATTGGAGTGCAGTGGCCGCTCCCGGCCACCGCAGCCTCGACCTGCTGGGCTCCAGCGATCCTTACGCCTCAGCCTTCCAAGTAGCTGGAACTATAGGTGCGCACTACCACGCCCGGCTAATTTTTTTGATTTATTGTAGAGATGAGGTCTCGCCTGCCCAGGAGGGTCTCGAACCCACGGACTCAGGCAATCCACTCACCTCAGCCTCCCAAAGGCACGGGATTACAGGTTGAGCCACCGAGCCCGGCCTCAGTGTAGTTTTAATTTGCATTTCTTTGATGACTAGTGAGGCTGAGCATTTTTTTCATGTATCTGTTGGCTGCTTGTATATCTTCTTTTGAGAAGTGTCTATTCATATCTTTTGTCCACTTTGCAATGAGGCTGTTTTTTTCTTTCAGCACATTTGAGTTCCTTGTAGATCCCAGATGTTAGGCCTTTGCCAGACATACAGTTGGCAAATATTTTTTCCCTTCTGTGGGCTATCTCCCTGCTCTCTTGATGGTTTCTTTGGCTTTGCAGAAGTTTGTCAGTCTGATGAGGTCACGCTTGTCTATCTCATCTCTCATGGCATGGGCACTTGGAGTTTTGGTCAGGACTTGGTTGCCATTCCAATTTCCATAAGGGTGTCTCCTGTACTTTCTAAGGTACTTATAGTTTGAGGTTTTACGTTTAGATCTTTGATCCATTTAGAGTTGATTTTTGTGTGTGGTGATAGGTAGCATGTGGTCAGCCAGTTTTCCCAGCACCATTTACTGAATAGGTTCTCCTCTCCTCGGTGGTTGGTGGTGGAGACTTTGTCGAAGATGAGTTGGTTGAGAAATTGAGGTTTTGCTTCTGGAATCTCTATCCTGTTCCATTGGCCTATATGCCTGTTCTTGTACCAATACTGTTTTGATTATTGTAACTTTATAATAAAGTTTAAAGTATGGGCATGTACAGAGCTTTAGAGTAAGTCAGTAAAGTTAGTCAAATAAGTCTCTGACTCAAAAAAAAAAAAGAGAAAGAAATCTAAACCAATATTGCCATATCTAAAACCAGGCATTTGAAATATAGATAGTAAATTTGGTTATTTGAAATACCTAATATTTGATTCATATGCTAAAATAGTAGTTAGCTGTGATTAACTGTATAAAATGATAGCTACATTACACAGAAGCTCTAAAGATCATTATTAAGACAAAAGTTGATAACTACAAGTTTAATTTTATTTAATCTTTATTTTTAGAGACAGGGTCTCACTCTATCACCTGCAGGCTCAGGCAATCAACTCATCTTGGCCTCCCAAAGTGCTGGAATTACAGGCTGAGACACTTTATGAAGTGCCTGTTAAGACTTTTGTCCATTTTTTCCAAGGGGTCACTTGCCTTTTTATTATTGGTCTGAAAAATTTATTTAGAGCTTCTGAATACAAAATTTTTGTTGGGTATATGTATTACAAAAGTCTTCTACTTTATGACTTGCCTTTTCACTTTGGAATTTTATCTTTGGATAAGAAGTTCTTAATTTTAGTGTCCTATATATCAATTTTTTTTGGTAGGTTGGAGTGATAGGCTGGATGCAGTGGTATGGTCATAGCTCAAGTAATTCTCCTGCCTCAGTTTCCTAAGGAGTTAAGACTACAAGTACGTGCTACCACACTTGGCTAATTTTTTAAAAAAAATTTTTGGTAGAGACAGGGTCTTGCTATGTTATCCAGGCTGGTCTTGAACTCCTGGCCTCAAATGATCCACACCTCCTGCTTCAGTCTCCCAAAGCACTGGGGTTATAGGCATGAGCCACCACACTGGTTCAACTACAAATTTTAAATTTAGGATTAACTGTGTTTGCTTCCCTTATAAATATAACTCATATCTACTAATCTCATATTACTCATATCTACTGATAAATTCTCATTAATTAAAAATAACTTTAAAAGTCCTTTGCACTTATACTACCAGATACAAAGATATATTATGAGGCAGTAGTAATCAAGACATGTGATGCAAGGACAGAAAAACAGACCAATTGAAGAGATTATAGAGTCCAGAAACAGATGTACACATACATAGTTATTTCATCTTATGACAAAGGTGATCTTATAAAGCAGTAGAGGAAGGAGTGGTCTTTCCAGTAAGTGATGCTGAATTAGTTGGATGTCCACATGTAAAAATATAAATCTTGACTCCCCATCTCACACCATAAACAAAATCAACTCTAGTTGATATAAACAATCAAATGGAAATGATCAAATAATAAAGTTTTAGGAAGGAAGCACAGGAGAATCTCTTTATGACCTTGCTTAAGGCAGGCAAAAATTTCTTAAACAGTACTCAAAAGTACTAATTGTAAGGAAAAAAAATTGATAAACAGGACACTAAAATTAAGAACTTCTTATCCAAAGATAAAATTCTAAAGTGAAAAGGCAAATCATAAAATAGAAGACCCTTGTAATACATATACACAACAAAAATTTTGTATTCAGAAGCTCTAAATAAATTTTTGAAACCAATAATAAAAAGGCAGGTGATTCCTTGGAAAAAATGGTCAAAAGACTTAACAGGTACTTCATAAAGAAGAATATCCAGACTGGGCTCGGCGGCTCAGCCTGTAATTTCAGCACTTTGGGAGGCCAAGGCGAGTGGATTGCCTGAGCCTGTGGGTTTGAGACCAGCTTGGGCAACTTGGCGAGACCTCATCTCTCCAATAAATAAAAAATTAGCCAGGCATGGTAGCATGCGCCTGTAGTTCTGGCTACTTGGAAGGCTGAGGCGGAAGGGTCGCTGGAGCCCTGCAGGTCAACACTGGGGTGGCCGTGAGTGTGCCAGTGTACTCCAGCCTGGGTGACGGAGTGAGACTCCGACTTAAAAAAAAAAAAGAAAGAAGAAGAATATACAAATGGGACTGCTCAGCAGTCCCCAGTCTTTTGGCATCAGGCACCGGATTTGTGGAAGACAATTTTTCCACAGATTGGGGTATGGGGGGAAGGTTTTGGGATGATTCCAGTGTATAAAATTTATTGTGTATTTTTTCTATTATTATTATTGTTTTTGTGTGTGTGGGTTAGTCATGACCTAGGTGCCAAACTTGCAACCACACTTTTATTATTATTACATACATAATTAAACAATTATACAACTTACCACTTAAAAAAAGAGGTGTGGACAGAAGTGGTAAACAAAATAATGGGTGGGCCACGCATGGACTAAAGTGTCGGATTCTGACTTAAAGCCTGCCATCAGATGTAGCTATACAAATGAAGTACATCAACTCACTTGCCAGTCACTGATAGCGTTTTTATGAGTCTGCAAGCAACTGATTTATTATGGTCTCTGTGCAGTCAAACCTTACTGCTAACGTGAATCTGTATTTGTAGCCACTCTCCAGCATTAGCATCACCACCTCCACTCCACTTCAGATCATCAGGCATCAGATTCTCATAAGGAGTGTGTAACCTAGATCCCTCACATGTGCAGTTCACAATAGGGTTCGTGCTCGTATGAGAATCTAATGCTGCCACTGATCTGCAGGCGGAGCTCAGGTGGTAATGCAAGTGATGAGGAGTGGCTGTAAATACAAATGAAGCTTTGCTCATTCTCCTGCCACTCATCTGCTGTGCAGCTCAGTTCTGTGGCCCAGGGGTTAGGGACCCCCACACTAGACAACTGAAAAGGTACAACTTTTTTACTTACCAGAGAAATACAAATTAAAATCACAATGTGATACTACGATATATCCATCACAAAAACTAAAATCAAAGAGACAAACAGTAACAAGTGTTGGTGAGGATATAAAGCAACTAGAGCTCTCAAATGCTGCAGCAGGAAGTATGAATTACTACAAACATTTTGGAAAGCTGATTAGCTGAATAACACATATGATTCTAAAATCTTACTTCTACATAGAAGAGAAATGCATTTAATATGTATATACATATATACACATTTTTCTACCAAAAGGCATTTATACAAGGATGTTCATAGAATCATTATTCATTATAGTCCAAAATTAGGACTATAATAACAAAGTTGCTACAAATAATATAGATCGATCTTTCAAATACAATGTTGAGAGAAAGACGACAGACAAAATAGTAATCCCATGTGACTCCAATTATATAAAGTTGAAACATTTCATTATATAAAATCCAAAGTCTGTTTTGTTAAAAGTTAGGATAGTGGTTACTTTTTCTTTTTGAGTCTGTCACTCAGACTGGAGTGCAGTGGCACGTTCACGGCCACCGCAGCCTCGCCTTGTTGGGCTCAGGTGATCATTCCGCCTCAGCCTTCCAAGTATTTGGAACTACAGGTGTGTGCCACCATGCCTGGCTAATGTTTTGATTTAATGTAGAGATGAGGTCTCATCAAGTTGCCCAGGCTGGTCTTGAACCCCTGGACTCAGACAATCCTCTTGCCTCTTCCTCCCAAAGTGCTGAGATTACAGGCTTGAGCCACTGTGCCTGGCAGGATAATGATTACTCTTATGGGAAGTGGGTGACTGGGAGGGACTTGAAGGCATTAGGGGACTTTTAGGATGTTGGTAATGTTATAGTCTGATGTGGGTGTTTGATTACATGGGTATTTCATTTTGTAAAAATTCAGTAAGCTGTACAGTTATAAATTGTGTACTTTTCTGTTTGTATGTTATACTTCAACAGTCTACTTTAAAAAACAAGCCTTCCCGGGCCTTTGGGAGGCTGAGGTGAGTGGATTGCCTGAGCCCGTGGGTTCGAGACCAGCCTGGGCAACTTAGCGAGACCTCATCTCTACAATATATCAAAAAGCAGCCAGGCATGGTAGCGTGCGCCTGTAGTTCCAGCTACTTGGAAGGCTGAGGCGGAAGGATCGCCGGAGCCCAGCAGGTCGAGGCTGCGGTGGCCGGGAGCAGCCACTGCACTCCAGTCTGGGTGACAGAGTGAGACTCCAACTCAAAACAAAAAACAAACAAACAAAAAACAAGCCTTGCAATAATGTTGAATATCATCTTTTTGTTGTTGTTCCCAAAAATATTTTAAGGACAAAATAATACACAATGTGAAATGATATTCTGCTGAAGCCCCACCAGGAGTCTCAAGGTATAATGGAGGATCCTCAACTATATTTCCATTTCCTATCATCCAAATCTTCTGAATTAAAATAACTAATTATAAAGTAAAAGGCAAAGAAATAGACTTAGTCTAGGTAAGTGATAAATTATGCCAGGAAAATTAAGAACTGTAAATAAATATAAAAATACCTAGTTGTTCCAACACTGTAACTAAAGTTTTGCAATATAACCAGAAGTTAAGGCAAAAGAGAAAAAAGAAATTAATTAATTAAAAGGAAAATAATCTGGTAAAAAAAGTTTCATCATTTGGCAAAAAGACCATCACCTTACAAATATATACAACATATACTACATTGTCTGGCAAAGTCAAACTGTTTTACTACTCAGTGTTAAGAATACAGTACCTGTTCAATATTTTAAAACACATTGCAATCACAAACCATTTTTCTTTAATTTTACTTACTCAGTGTATTGTGGTCTGTGTGAATACCTTGTACAACAGAAGTTCTGAGTAACAATTCAACATCGGAACCTATTTTTATTAGCTGTTAAGAAAAACAAACAAATAATAGATTCCTTAGGTGTTTCATATGAATGCATTCTTTTTGAAACCTACAGTTTTACTATAATTTCTTTTTAGATAATATAGTAATTTCTTCTCATTTGTGCTCTCAGTTACCCGCAGTCAACTGCAATCTGAAAATATGAAAATTCCAAACAAAAAATGGGCAAGTTTTTAATTGCATATGTCATTCTGAGTCACATGATGGAATCCTGTGTCAGCCCCTCCATCTCACTTGCAAAGCATCCATTTGTCCAGCGAATCCACACTATATACGCTGTCCACTCCTCATTCACTTAGTAGCCATCATGGTTAAAAGACTGATTATCAATACTACAGTTCAAATGTTCAAGTGGCCCTTTTTTAACTTAATAATGGTCCCAAAGCACTAAAGTACTGTGTCTGATTTATAAAGTAAACTTCATCATAGATATGTATGTATAGGAAAAATATAGTAGAGATAGGGTTCCATACTATCAGCAGTTTCAGGCATCCACTGAGAGTCTTAGAATGTATCCCCCAAGGATAAGGACAACCACTTTATCACTTTCAACTTTTTTATAACCATTTCCAGCAGTAGAGAAAGCTTACATTTGTGTACAGTTTTAACTTTTATATATCCATTCAGTATTTTGTTCCTAAACAGATTTAGAATATTTTGTTTTAATGTATACTTAAAAATGTGTTTTAAATGCACATTTTTTGGGGAGAATATCCAATCTTTCTTTTAGAGTTGGATGTTCTGAACACTAGAAAGAATACTGGTTCAGGAGTTAGAACACTTGAATTCCAACTCTGGCTCTCATTAAGTGTGTGGCCTTGGGTTAATCCCCTAACTCTTTGAATTTCAGACCCCATCAAATGTTGTGGAATTGAGAGATTCTGAGACCCTTTCAGAGATCTGCAAAGTCAAAATTATTTTCAAAACACTAGCCTATTGCATTGCTAGAGTTGTGAGCTGAAGTAGTGCTTTCTCCATGGAAATACCATTTTTACTTCAAAGAACCACAGACAAACTAAGATTATTCAGACTTAGCTACTTGGTAGACATTTTCTTGAAAAAGTAGAGTGTGTCACTTCAAGGAAAACAACTGACAGTATTTGCTGACAATGATAAAATGCAGCAAAAAATCGGAATTCTGGAGAATTTGTATCTGCCATGATGAGCTTGAAAGCTTCATAATACTTAAAGATTTTTGTGATGAGTTGGATGATATTAATAGATATAATTTTAAAATAGTATACAATGAACTATTTCAACATTTGGAAGATCTGTACTACTTAGTGAAATCTGAATTTTTTTTTTTTTTGAGTTGGAGTCTCACTCTGTCACCCAGACTGGAGTGCAATGGCTGCTCCTGGCCACCGCAGCCTTGACCTGCTGGGCTCTGGCGATCCTTTCGCCTCAGCCTTCCAAGTAGCTGGAACTACAGGTGTGCACTACCACGTCCGGCTAATTTTTGATTTGTTGTAGAGATGAGGTCTTGTCAAGTTGCCCAGGCGGGTCTTGAACCTGTGAGTTCAGGCAATCCACTCACCTCGGCCTCCCAAAGTGCTGGGATTACAGGCTGAGCCACTGAGCCTGGACAAAATCTGAATTTCCTAAATCATCAGTGCATGCTACAAAATCATGCATGAGTAAAAAAAAAAAAAAATCCATTAAAAGAGAAATAGAGGCCAGGCGCCTGAAATCCTAGCACTTTGGAAGGCCAAGGTGAGAGGATTGCCTGAGCCCAAGGGTTCAAGACCAGCCTGAGCAACTTGGCAAGACCTCATCTCTACAATAAATTTAAAAATAATTAGCTGGGCATGGTAGTGCGCACCAGTAGTTCTGGTTACTTGGAAGTCTGAGATGGAAGGATCGCCAGAGCGTAGCAGGTCGACGCTGGGGTGGCCATGAGTGTGCCACTTTCCTCCAGCCTGGGCGATGGAGTGACACTCCAACTCAAAAAAAAAAGGAGAGAAATAGAGACTAAAATCCATTGGTCTACATAAATGAAACCTGGAGGGCATGTGAGAGAAGATCATCCCAGGGAGAGGCAATGGCATAAAGACCCCAAGACAGGAGAGTTCTTCGTAAATTCAAAGACCCTCAAATAATGCAGTGAGATCGGAAAAGCGAGGGGAATGTGATTCAAGATGAGGTAGGAAGGTACCAGGGGTGAGATGACAGTCTTGTGAGTCATGGTAGGCACTTCAGATTTTTCTTTGAATGGGATGAGGAGCCACGGGGATTGAGTAGAAGAGTGGTGGGATATGCCTTTTTAAAAAGGCTCACTCTGTCTTTAAAAGTGTTATGAATAGGCTGTAAGGCGTGAGGGTGGAACAGAGGGACCCAATGGGAGACTGTTGTAAAAACCTAGAGAGAGATGACGGTGGTTTGGACTAGGAGATAATAACGGGAAGGATGAGAAGTGGTCGAAGTTCTACACATATTTTTAGGGTTAAGTTAATGAGATCTGTGGACAGATTGTATGCTGGATGTAGTATAAGGGAAGAGAGCAGTCAAGAAAGTACCAAGGTTTTTTTTTTGTAGTTGCTTGCTTTTTGAGTCAGGGTCTCACTCTGGTGCCCAGGTTGGAGTGCAGAGGCATGCTCATGGCCATTGCAGCCTCAACCTGCTGTGCTCAGGCCATTTTGCACCTCAGCCTTCCAAGTAACTGGAACTACAGGCATGCGCCATCACGCCCACCAAATTTTTTGGTATTTTGTAGAGACCAGGTTTTACCAAGTTGCCCAGGTTGATCTTAAATCCTGGGTCCAGGCAATCCTCTTGCCTTGGCCTCCCAAAGTGCTGGGATTACAGGTGTGAGCCACCACATTCAGCCTATAACCAAGGACTTAGGTCTGAGCATCAAAAGGAGGAAACTGCCATTAATTGACTTGGAGAGGCTGTGGAAGAGCAAAGCCTCACCTTTTGACACCTGGGAAAGGGCTTCGCAGGACAGAGAAAGAAGAAAAAAAGTAGGCCTTCTCACCCACTGGAGGTACATAAAATAAGTTGAGTCCTAAATCTAAGGCTGGAAACAAGGCTAGATGAGGAACAAGGGATCAGGGAAGACTAGAGGGGATGAGCAGAAGGTGGTCTGTATGAATCCTGGAGTCAAAAAAACCAAAAAACAAACAAAGCCCATTGGTTTAACAGACTACAGAGTTCTGTTACACTGCAAGTAAGCTTTACAAAACTACCACTTGTTGTGGTATAATTATCAAGAAATATTCGCAATAACTGAAAAGGCTATTATATACTTCTATCCTTTTCTAACTATATATCTGTGTAAGGCTGAATTTTCTTGATATATTTAAAACTAAAAAACATGTCATATTGATTGAATGAAGAAGCAGATATGAGAATATAACTGACTTCCAAGTAAGCCAGAGAGACATTAAAGAGATTTGTAAAACTGTATAACAATGCCATCCTTTTCACTAAATTAAAAAAAAGTTATTTTTCATAAACATTATGTTTTGTTTTTTTTTTTGAGTTGGAGTCTCACTCTGTCGCCCAGACTGGAGTGCAGTGGCCGCTCTCGGCAACTGCAGCCTCGACCTGCTGGGCTCTGGCAATCCTTCCGCCTCAGCCTTCCAAGGAGCTGGAACTACAGGCGCACGCTACCACGCCCAGCTAATGTTTTTGATTTATTGTAGAGATGAGGTCTCGCCAAGTTGCCCAGGTGGGTCTCGAACCCGTGGGCTCAGGCAATCCACT
>NW_007246398.1:87904-110210 GCF_000164805.1 Carlito syrichta | reverse complement strand
CCACTGCACTCCAGTCTGGGCGACAGAGTGAGACTCTAACTCAAAAAAAAAAAAGGACAGAAAAGCTCCCACATTGGGAGTGGACCCCAAGGGGTTGCTCATTTATTATTACTTTAAAATGAATTAATCAACATATATTTTAAAAATTTCTCAGTTTAAATTTCTAATATAGTATATACCGAAATAAACAAAGCTTTTTGGAGTCCTCAATTTTTTTCCTTCTTTTTTTTTTAGTTGGAGTCTCACTTCGTTGCCCAGGCTGGGTTGCAGTAGCATGCTCACGGTCACTCCAGCGTTGACCTGCTGGGCTCAGGAGATCCTTCTGCCTCAGCCTTTCAAGTAGCCAGAACTACAGGCATGTGCTACCACGCCCGGCTAATTTTTTTTGATTTATGTGGAGATGAGGTCTCACCAAGTTGCCCAGGTTGTTCTCAGACCTGTGGACTCAGGCAATCCTCTTACCTTGGCCTCCCAAAGTGTTGGGATTTCAGGCTTGAGCCACCGTACCTGGCCATTCTCAATTTTTAAGAGGCTAAAAGCGTCTTAAGACCAACAACTTGAGAACTGCTGGTCTAAAGGATGCTTATGACTCCTTTTGGTACCCAGACTTCATAAACACTCTAACAATGACAGTGTAATTATCTAAAAACCACTAAAAGTGTAATATTTGAAGAACTGCAGAAAGTACAAAATATAAATATATAACAAACATTCAGTTTCTAGATTGCTCAATGTTAAATTAAAGCTATGTAAGTAAAATGATTTTAGGAGATTACAGTTTATTGTCAGCTTAGTTAATAAAAAGAGACCTCGATTTAAAAGTCATCAAAATTTAAAAATAATTGCCATACTGTTATTAATAATCAGTCTACTGAAGAGTAAGTAGTACGAAATTACCACTTGTTGAGGTGTAGCTATCAAGCACTATTCACATTATCTGAAAAGGCTTTTATAAACTTATGCCTGAAGTAGAAGTACATTCTGCCTTTTAACCTCTCTTCAGGTCGTGTCTTGATTATACTGTCAACTTATGCCGTGAATAAAAACTACATATTCTCTATTTATCCTATATTTCAACCATATCTTTGCCTTTTTCTTTTCTCTCTCTTTTTTTTTTTTGAGTCGGAGTCTCACTCTGTTGCCCAGGCTGGAGTGCGGTGGCATGCTCACAGCTAGTCTTGACCTGCTGGGCTCAGGCCGTCCTTCTACCTTAGCCTTCCAAGTAGCTGGAACTACCACCATAGCATGCACCACCATACCTGGCTAATTTTTTGATTTATTGTAGATATGAGGTCTCACCAAGTTGCTAGGCTGATCTCAAACACCTGGGCTCAAGCAATCCTCTAGCCTCTACCTCCCAGAGTGCTGGGATTACAGGCCTGAGCCGCTGGGCCCAGCATCTTTTTTCTTTATCTATAGAGATGGAATGCTTAGGCTATCTCATTTTGTCTCATTAGCTATGACAGGTACTTACTATTTCAAAAACAGCATTTTTCTCTCCTAAATATAAGTGATTTATTTTTTTTCGAGCTGGAGTCTTACTCTATCGCCCAGACTGGAGTGCAGTGGCCGCTCTGTTGGGCTCCGGCGATCTTTCCGCCTCAGCCTTCCAAGTAGCTGGAACTACAGGCATGTGCTACCACGCCTGGTTAATTTTTGATTTATTGTAGAGATGAGGTCTCACCAAGTTGCCCAGGTGGGTCTCGAACCCACGGGCTCAGGCAGTCCACTCACCTCAGCCTCCTAAAGCGCAGGATTACAGGCTGAACCATGGAGCCTGGCTATAAGTGCGTTTTTATAAAAAAAAATTTTCTATGTGGAAATTCTATTAAACATGGAAGACTTTTTCTAATTTGTACCTTCCTTTTTACCAAACCAATTTGTAGAATCATAACTGCCCTGCAAATAACTTTCCCTTTTTTGTTTTCTTCCCAATGGCTATTTCCCTACCTTTATACAAAGTTAGACATAGGAAACTTAGGACAGAGATAATGTGTGTATGCCAGAATACACATTATACAGAAAAAGAATCATTGTACATTTTTTCAATGACTATGAGTTAGAAGTATTAGCAAACCCACAGACTAGTGTCCGTAGAGTGTCTTCAACTAGAGCAAGTGACCAAAATGCAAATAGAGATGGCTAAGCAAGAATTGATAAACTGTTTGTGGCTGTTCATGCTATTACCAAGATAGGAATTAAAAAAAAAAACTAACTGCTTAGTTGAGCTAAAAGAGTAGAAGTCCTCTCTGTAGTTCTGAATTATTGTAATATTCATTCTCTTTAGCTTCAGTCACTTGCCTTAGGTGAAGATAGAATTTCTGTGGGTTTCTGGTTGGTTCAGCTGCTGTTGCTTTGAGCATGCCTACTTTCAGGTTCATTTCACAGGACAACTTATCTCTTGGGTATAGGCAGATAATCCTATGGAGGTGAGCCATATCAAAAAAGTTGTTATAGTTTCAACTATTAAGTAATACATTTTATTTCACTTAAACCCTCTATTTTCATCATTTCCTTGTTGTCAAAATTTTATAAGACTAAAATTTCATAAGATTAGTAATTGTAACTGAAAAACTCAATTACGGTACCTCTTCTATTTTCTTAGGAGAAGTTTCATTTTTATTACTTTTGAATTCTTCATTTATCCTTATTCTGGCTGCTAGAGAGAGAAAAACACATAGTTAATTGATTTTCTAATGTAAAATTCCTGTTCCAAATAATTTACATGTTATTCACTACAAATGACTACTTCTCTAATATACAAAATAATTTTGCCTTCGTGAAAACAAAACATAATAAATTTATTAGATAAGTTTCTTGGAGAGCTTTCAACAGGCTGAAAAATGTGTAAGTAAACCACTACAAAACATCAGTACTTTAATATATTTTTTCCCCTGATTTTTTTTCCCCAATTTCATTTGTGTACCTATAGCTAATGAATCCTTTTTCTTTTTTTGAGTTGGAGTCTCACTCTGTCGCCCAGACTGAAGTGCAATGGCACACTCCTGGCCACCGCAGCCTCGACCTGCTGGGCTCCGGCAATCCTTCTGCCTCAGCCTTCCAAGTAGCTGGAACTACAGGCGTGCGCTACCATGCCCGGCTAATTTTTTTGATTTATTGTAGCGATGAGGTTTTGCCAAGTTGCCCAGGCAGGTCTCGAACCTGCTGGCTCGGGCAATCCACTCACCTCAGCCTCTCAAAGCGCGGGATTACGGACTGAGCCACGGAGCCCGGCTATGAATTCTTTTTTTTTTTTTTTTTATTTGGAGTCTCACTCTGTCGCCCAGACTGGAGTGCAGTGGCCGCTCCCGGCCACCGCAGCCTCGACCTGATGGGCTCCGGCGATCCTTCCGCCTCAGCCTTCCAAGTAGCCGGAATTACAGGCATGCGCTACCACACCCGACTGATTTTTTGATTTATTGTAGAGATGAGGTCTCGCAGCCCAGGTGGGTCTCGAACCCGCGGGCTCAGGCAATCCACTCACCTCAGCCTCCCCAAGGCGCAGGATTATAGGCTGAGCCACCGAGCCCGGCTATGAATTCTTATAAATCTAATTTAATGCTTTATTTCTATAGATCTAAGAATTCAGGTTAAAATGCTTTTTTAAGATGGCAAAGCTCAATATTTAACAAGTGTGTTACACAATATACATATGTACAATTAAAATAAAGATACAGCAGCAAAGAGGATATATATATATATACATATATATACAAATATATATGTAATTTTCAAGTGTCTTCATTGACATGTAAAGTGAGTGATAAATGAAACTTTTGTTCACATACACCACTGAGATGACTCTGATATCATTACAACAGCATAATTTAGTCTAATCTAACCGGTCTTATTGTGTTGTTATGAATACTTTATGGAACAATCCATATAAAGTGCTTAGCAAATGAGTGATAAATGTTAGCTGTTCCTATAATTATTTCACTTAAAAAATGTAATGCAACAAAAAGACGTTAATAGAGAATAGCCATAAAAATTTCTTTCTATGCTGGATGCATTTCAATATGTAAGACAGGTAAAGGTTTAGACTTTTTAATCAAACTGTGTAGGCTAAATCTCAGCTCCACCTGTTACTAAGTATGATGTGAGGCAAATATTTTCACATTTTGCCAATATTCTCATTTGCAAAAATAGTAACTATGATAGTAACTATATTACAGAGATGTTATAAGAATTAAATCAGGAATTTGTATATAAAGTACAATGTACCTTAATCTTTAAGAAATTATTTTTGGTGAATTTCAAAACTTGAATTCTTGGGAATACTGGCAATGCTTTACCTAAGTGCCCTCTTGAGGAAGTTTAGAAATGTACAAGAGTAGAATTGAAAATGACTCTCAAGGAACCTAAGCTTTAGAGCCTGTGGCTTTCAGATAAGATAGAAACTATTTAAAACCACGAAATGCTGAATTTGGGATCATTTGGGATGGATTCCCTTTCATATTTACTGTGACTTTTAGGCTGACACAAGACATTAATAACATGTTATTATTTGGTCACAGAGAGTGTGACTATTTGATTATATAACAGAAAGTGTAATGGTTTAAACATAAGACAAGTAATGGAAAACACTGAAATTCTGATCCCTCTCTCCTTTTTTGCTGATTCTTTATGAAAAATTGATCTTTTAAAATTTTTCTTTAAGTAGGTATTCCTCAAAAAGTGTAATGTAAATTAATTTTTATGAAAGATATTAGGGGGAAGATAGTGAGGGTCATTCCCTAAGATGGGTCTTGATCACACAGGATTTTTCCAAATAGATTAGCATTCATGTAAAGAATAGACTTTCTCCAAAGAGGTAAAAAATATACTTACCTTCTAATGCCCTGGTATCATTTTTGAAAACTTGTTGTCTGGTCCTGTGCAATGTTTTAAAGAGCTGTAAAACCTATTGAGAAAATTGGAATTCAGACCTCAAAAGAAAAAAATTCATATTTAATATAATTATATTATAAGGATTAAACAGTGTTCCTTTTCTGTTTGCTTCTTGGACTACTTTTCAGAATAGCTGGTGAAAACCAAGACTTGCCAAAATAACTTTCCCCTTGATTAATTATCTTTGAATTTAAAAAATTGTAGTTTTGTTTACAAAAATAATATAAAGTTATTTGAAACAAATAACACAATACAAGGATAATGACTGGGCACAGTGGCTCACACCTGTAATCCCAGCACTTTGGGAGGCTGAGGTGGGAGGATTGCTTGAGCCCAAGAGTTCAAGTCCAGTCTAGGCAACACAGCAAGATCACGTCTCTACAAAAAATTAAAAAAAAAAAAATTAGACAGCATGGTGGCACATGATTTTTTTTTTTTTGAATTGGAGTCTCACTCTGTCGCCCAGACTGGAGTGCAGTGGCTGCTCCCGGCCACCGCAGCCTCGACCTGCTGGGCTCTGGCGATCCTTCCACCTCAGCCTTCCAAGTAGCCGGAATTACAGGCCTGCACTACCACGCCCAGCTGATTTTTTTGATTTATTGTAGAGATGAGGTCTTGCTGCCCAGGCGGGTCTCGAATCTGTAGGCTCAGGCAATCCACTCACCTCAGCCTCCCAAAGGCGCGGGATTACAGGCTGAGCCACCGAGCCCGGCTGGCACATGCTTATAGTCCCAGAGTGTGGGAGGCTGAGGCCGAAGGATTGCCTGAGCCCAGGAGTTTTAGGCTGCAGTGAACCATGAACATGCTACTGCACTCCTGTCCAAGTAACAGAGTGAGACTACGACTTGAAAAAAATAAAGAAAACAATATAAGGATGGTTAAAAAGGTAATAATTCTCCTGCTAATAACCAATCGGCAAAAGTAACTGACTTTATCAGTCTGGTATGTATCTATTTCCATTTTTCTTAATCTATTGAAGCTTCCGAATGCTCTTAAAATCATACACACACATACACAAAGTCATGAAATATTGTGGCTTAAGAAAGTCCAGAAGGAAGACATTCCAGATAATTTAGAAAAGTTTAGTTGCTATTTCATAAAATAGTAGAATGCTGAGACTTATGAATGTTCTAAGCATGGGGGAAAAAAAGAAAGAAAGAAAAGAGCCTGGAATTTTGGCAAAAGACAGATCGTAAAGAACCTTTAGCAATAGACCACGTTACCTCACACTTCTCAAGCCCAAAAATGTACTCAATATTGTTCTCTCAATTTTGCTCTTCCTCCTGTCTTCCCAATTTTAGTTACTGGAGGCTAACAATTTTCTCAAGCCAGAAATCTGTAGATCATTCTTTAAATCTATCTTACTCTACACATGGAAACTTTAGGAATGTTTCTCTAATCTTTTTTATGTCCTTCATCCCCAAAAGCATTTAAGTTCAGACCCTTTCCATCTCTTACCTAGATTACTTACAAAGGTTTGTCATTCTGCCACCACTCCCTCCTTCCCTCCAATCTATTCTCCAGATAATATCTACCATTTATTAAGCATGCGGTGTGCTAGGTACCATTTTAAGTGCTTTACATTTATCAGAAAACCTGTAACATCAAAGGCAGATACCAAAACAGAAACAGGAAACAAGGAACAGAAAACTTAAAAATAAAGCAAAACAAAAAACCAAACAACCATAAAAAAACTTCCTCAGAAACATAAGTTATTGCAAACATGGAATAACATCCATAACATATAGTCAATTAAAAAAAAAAAGAACATTCAGAAAACTCCCAAAAGCTCTTGGCTATCAAATGGGTAGAAGCAAGGATTAAATTGAGAAAAACTGTCCAGAATGTAGAATAAAAATTCAGAGACAGAAATTGAGGAACTGTAAGAAAATTAAGGGAATGGTCTAGAAGGTCTAACAGATTAGCAGAAGGGCCAAAAGAGAGAAAAAAGAACAGAAAGAAGAAATTAAATGGGAATTAAGTTAAGATAACTTAATCAAGTAAGATTACTAGATAGAAAGGGCTCCACCAAATGCCCAATAAAAAACTCTTATCACAGCATATCATGATGTAAATTCAGTGCATTGCTGATAAAGAGAAAAATCTCCGAGGAAAAACACTTCACATATAAACAATTAGAAAATAAGAATGGCACCTAACTTCTAAAAAGCATCACTGGTAAGAAGATAATAAAAAAGCATCCTCACGTTTTGAAAAAAAAGTCTAGCTTAGAACACCATACACAAACTATCACCCAAAGACACATGCAAATAGATATTTTAAGAAATACAAGCCGGGCTCGGTGGCTCAGCCTGTAATCCCGCGCCTTTGGGAGGCTGAGGTGAGTGGATTGCCTGAGCCCACGGGTTCGAGACCCCCTGGGCCGCGAGACCTCATCTCTACAATAAATCAAAAAATCAGCCGGGCGTGGTAGCGAATGCCTGTAATTCCGGCTACTCGAAAGGCCGAGGCGGAAGGATCCCCGGAGCCCAGCAGGTCGAGGCTGCGGTGGCCACTGCATTCCAGTCTGGGCGACCGAGTGAGACTCCAACTCAAAAAAAAAAAAGAAAGAAATACAAAGTCTCTTATCTGTCATACACCCTTTACTGAAAAGCTACAGAAGAATATGTTCCACCAAAACAAGGGGATGAACCACAAAAGGAAAAGACGTGAGAACCAGGGAGACAGGTGATCTGACATAGGAGAGGTAGATGGGGAAGGACAAATGCAAGTCAACATTTGTGCAGTCAGACTAGAAAAAAACTAGTCTGGACTACAGCAAAAGGCTGAATTGCTCCATAAAATACAATGCTAGGGAAAAATAAAACTGACAAACTTCAGTTTTGTTCAGAACTTGGGAACAGATATGTAGGAGCCTAAGCAACATAGCAAGACTTCATCTCTACCAAAAAAAAAAAAAAAAAAGCTGGATGTGGTGGCATGTGCCTGTGGTCCTAGCTATTTGAGAGGCTGAGATGGGAGAACTGCCTGAGCCCAGTAATTTTTTTTTTTTTGAGTTGGAGTCTCACTCTGTCGCCCAGACTGGAGTGCAGTGGCGGCTCCCGGTCACCGCAGCCTCGACCTACTGGGCTCCGGGGATCCTTACGCCTCAGCCTTCCGAGTAGCCGGAATTACAGGCATGCACTACCACGCCTGGCTAGTTTTTTGATTTTAGTGTAGAGATGAGGTCTCGCCTGCCCAGGTGGGTCTCGAACCCGCGGGCTCAGGCAATCCACTCACCTCAGCTTCCCAAAGGCGTGGTATTACAGGCTGAGCCACCGAGCCTGGCTGAGCCCAGTAATTTTATTACTAGTTAATTTTCCTCAAGCAGGAGATTGAGGCTGCAGTGAGATGATCCTGCCACTAACACTGTCTGGGAGACAGAGACTATGACTAAAAAACCAAAACAAAACAAAAGGCAATTATTAATTTCAAGAAAAACTAAGAATTAGAAAAAAAGGTAACATAATCATATACTTACTATATTAGAGTGCTCAGTTGTGGACAATTTTTATATGGTAATAAAATCAAAGACAAATACTGATTCACTAACATTTATGTATTGAGCAGACAGGGGTAGAGAGGATCTTAGTCCTCATCTTCCATAGTTAAAACTCAATAAATACATAGTATCTCCAAAGAAAAAAAGTCAATAAATAGGAGTTTAAACATGTTATTTAGAAACTCAGAGGTACATTCCAAAAGAAATAGCTAAAATGATGAAAAGCACTTACTTCTGGGAAGCAGGAATTGGGAGTAGATAGAAAGAAGTAGGCATCTACTGGATTTCTGTGTAACATTATTTGACTTCTCAAACTTTACACATTCATTATATTTATCAAAATTTATTTTTGTTTGTTTTTTTTGAGTTGGAGTCTCACTCTGTCGCCCATACTGGAGTGCAGTGGCCGCTCCCGGCCACCGCAGCCTCTACTGCTGGGCTCCGGCAATCCTTCAGCCTCAGCCTTCCAAGTAGCCGGAACTACAGGCGTGTGCTACCACGTCCGGTTGAGTTTTTGATTTATTGTAGAGATGAGGTCTCGCGGCCCAGGTGGGTCTCGAACCCGTGGGCTCAGGCAATCCACTCACCTCAGCCTCCCAAAGGCGCGGTATTACAGGCTGAGCCACCAAGCCTGGCTCAAAATTTATTTTTATAAATAATAACTTATCTGATAAATGACAGCCAAACATTTATCTGATAAACGGTTGCTGGTTATTTATCTGATAAGGGCCTAGTATCTAGAATATATGAAGAACACTTACAACTCAACAACAATAAATCCTTAAAAACCATAATTTAAAAATAGGTAAAGGATTTGAATAATTGGTTTCTCCAAAACAAAACATACAAATGGCCAATAATCCATGAAAAGATGTCAAATGTGCCATCATAAAATGCAAATTTAAACTTCAATGAGATACTACTTCATCCCAATAGGATGGCTATAGTAAAAAAGATAGTCAATAACAAGAGTTGGCAAGGATGTGGAAAAATTGGAATACTCATACATTGTTGATGGGAGTGTAAAATGGTACAGCTGCTTTGGAAAACAGTTTGGCAGTTGCTCAAAAAGTTAAACATACAGTCATCTTATAAACCAGAAATTTTATTACTTAGGTAGATACTCAAGACAAATGAAAACATGTGCTCACAACTGTACACACTAATGTTCATAGCAGTTATTTATAATAGCAAAAAAGTGGAAACAACTCATGAATGGATAATAAAATGAGAAATATCTATTCTGTTCAGGCTTGAATTGTATCTCTCCAGAAGACATGTTGTGAAACCTAGCTACCTATAAATATGACTTTATTTGGAAATAGGGTCTTTACAGTCATAATCAACGCAAGATGAGGTCATTAAGGCAGGCTGAATCTGACTGAAATACTTATAGAAGGAAAACAGAATGTGAAGACAGAAACATACAGGATAAAGACTGCCATGTGATGACAGAGGCAGTGACTGGAGTGATATGAACGCAAGACAAGGAGCAGCATGGTTTAGTCAACATAAGATACAAGGAAAGATTCTACCCAGAGTTTCAGAGGGAGCGTAGCCCTACTGACATCCTGATCTTGGACTTCTAGCTTCCAGAATTGTTGTTTTAAGCCACCCAGTTTATGGTACTTTGTTAAGAAGTCATAGAAAACTAATACTGATTTTAGTAATAGTAAATGGGGTGCTGCTTCACTTTACTGTGCTTTATGGATACTGTATTTTTTATAAATGTAAGGTCTGTGGCAACCCTGCATTGAGCAAGTCTATCAGCACAATTTTTCCAACAGCATGTACTCACTTTATGTCTCTGTGTAACATTTTGGTAATTCTTGCAATATTTCAAACCTTTTCATTACTACTATATCTGCCATGGTGATCTGTGATCAATGATCTTTGACATTATGGTTGTAACTGTTGTAAGGTGCCCTGAACTGCACTTATAAGATGGAAAACTTAACAACATGTGTATTCTGACTGCTTCACCAATGGCTCTTCCCCCAGTTTTCTCCCTTTCCTAGGACTTCTCTATTCCCTGAGACACAATAAGGAAATTACACAAATTAATAGCCCTACAATGGCCTCTAAGTATTCAAGTGAAAGGAAGAGTTGTATGTCTGTCTCTCTAAATCAAAAGCCAGAACATGATTAAGCTTAGTGAAGAACACATGTTGAGAGTCAAGACAGGCCAAAAGCTAGAACTCTTGTGCCAGTCAAGTTGTGAATGCAAAGACAAAGTTCTTGAAGGAAATTAAAGGGCTACCACCCAGTGAACATATGAATGATAAGAAAAGTGAAACAGCTGTACCACTGACATGAAGAAAGTTTTTTTTTTAGATCAGAAATTATAGTTTATTTAGAAAGAAAATTAGAAAAGGGTAGGCAAAAAAGAGGACATTCACCTCCCCAAAGTAGGGGAGGGGGCCAAAGCTTAAGAAACATGGCCTGGCCACAGCTCAAACAGCACACGGCCACACCAGAATCTAGTAAGGCAATTGCCAAAGAAAGTTTTAGTGGTCTAGATAGATTAAACCAGTCACAATATTCCCTTAAGCCAAAGGGAGCAAGCCCTAATTCTCTTCAATTCTATGAAGCCTGAAAGAGCTGAGGAAGCTGCAGATGAAAATCTGAAGCTAATAGACATCAGTTTATGAGGTTTAACAGATAAGCTGTCTCCATAACGTAAAAGTGCAAGGTGAAGCATCAAGTTCTGATGCAGAAGCGGTAGCAAATTATCCAGGATATCAAGCTAAGATTGTTGATGAAGGTGGCTACACTCAATAATAGATTTTCAGTGTAGACAAAATAGCCTTTTCTCTGAAAAAAATGCCATCTAGGACTTTCAAAGCTAGAGAGGAGAAGTCAGTGACTGGATTTAAAGTTTCAAATGACAGGCTGACTCTCTTGTGAGAGGCTGATGCAGCTGGTGACTTTATGCTGAAGCCAATGCTCATTTATTATTCTGAAAATACTAGGGCCTTAAGAATTATGCTAACTTTACTCTTCCTGTGCCCTGCAACAAAAATAATCAATGAAGCCTAGATGGCAGCACAACCGTTTACAGCATGGTTTACTGAATATTTCAAGCCCACTCTTGAGATCTATCACTCAGAAAAAATAATCCTTTCAAAATATTACTGCACATTGACAATGCACATGGTCACCCAAGAGCTCTGATGGAGATTTACAAGATTAATGTTGTTTTCATGTGTGCTAACACAATATTCATTCTGCAGCCCATAGATCAAGGAATAATTTTGGCTTTTAAGTCTTATTATTTAAACAATACATCTCCTAAGCAATAACTGCCATAGATAGTGATCCCTCTTGTGGATCTGGTCAAAGTATATTGAACACCTTCTGGAAAGGATTCACCATTCTAGATGCCACTCAGAGCATTTGTGATGCATGGGAGGAATTCAAACTATCAAAATTGACAGGAATTTGGAAGAAGTTGATTCCAATACTCATGAATGACTTTCAGGGTCAAGACTTCAGTAAAGGAAGTAACTATAGGTGTGGTGGAAATAGCAAGAGAACTAGAATTAGAAGAAAGCCTGAAGATGTGACTAAATTGCTGCAGTCTTACGATAAAACTTGAATGGATGAGGAGTTGCTTCTAATGGATGAGCAAAACAAGTGGTTTCTTGAGATGTTGAAGATCATCACTTGCATCACTCTTGGTGAAGATGCTGTGAGCATTGTTGAAATGACAGAAAAAGATTTAGAATATTATATATACTTAGTTGATAAAGCAGTAGCAGGGTTTCAGAGGATCAAATTCAATTTTGTTTTTTGTTTTTGTTTTGTTTGAGTTGGAGTCTCACTCTGTTGCCCAGACTGGAGTGCAGTGGCCGCTCCTGGCCACCGCAGCCTCGACCTGCTGGGCTCCAGCGATCGTTCCGCCTCAGTCTTCCAAGTAGCTGCTACTACAGGCGTGCACTACCATGCCCAGTTAATTTTTTGATTTATTGTGGAGATGAGGTCTCGCCAAGTTGCCCAGGTGGGTCTCGAACCCGCGGGCTCAGGCAATCCACTCACCTCAGCCTCCCAAAGGTGCGGTATTACAGGCTGAGCCACCGAGCCCGGCTCGAATTCACTTTTGAAAGAAGATCTACTATGGGTAAAATGCTATAAAATAGCATCACAGGCTACAGATAAATCTTTTGTGAGGGGAAGAATCAATCAACGTTGCAAACTTTATTGTCTTATTTTAAGTAATTGCCACAGCCACCTCAACCTTCAGTGAGCACCACCCTGATCAGTCACCAAGCATCAAGGCAAGTCCCTTCACCAACAAAAAGATTATAACTTGCTGAAGGCTTAGATGATCAGTAGCATTTTCTAACAATAAAGCATTTTAAAATTAAAGCATGCACTTTTTAAAGACATTATGCTATTGTACACTTAATACACTACAGTATAGTGTAAACATAACTTTTATATGCACTGGGTAACCTAAAAACTTGTTACTTGCTTTTTTTCAGTGGTCTTGAACTGAACCCACAATATCTTCTAGATATGCCTGTACCTAAAAACGTGGAAGTAGCTTTGGAATTGAGTAATGCATAGAGGCTGGAAGAATTCTAATGTGCTTGACAGAAAAAAAATCTAGGTTGTTTTGAAGAGAGTGTTGGTAAGAAACTTTACAGGCATCACAGAACCCCAGGGACTTCAAAATTGCAAGAATGGAACACATGTTGCATAGAACTAAGAAAGTGAGAGGTAAGTAAATCAAATGGTTTTACACACCGAAGAAAAAAAGAGAAAGGTGACTCCATTAGTATAACAAACAGCATCCCTAATTTAAGAAGGACTAGCATAAGAAAAAGAAAACATCAGCTGGGTACAGTGGCTCTTGCCTGTAATCCCAGCATTTTGGGAGGTGGAGGCGAGAGGATTGCCTGAGCCCAGGGGTTTGAGACCAGCCTGGGCAACTTGGTGAGACCTCATCTCTACAATAAGTCAAAAAAGACTAGCTGGATGTTGTGGCACACCCCTGTAGTTCCAGCTACTTGGAAGGCTGAGGCGGAAGGATTGCCTGAGCCCAACAGGTTGCGGCTAAGGTGGCCATGAGTGTGCCACTGCACTCCAGCCTGGGTGATAGAGTGTGACTCCAACTCAAAAAAAAAAAAAAGAAAAAGAAAAAAATCATAATTATTGCCATGGAACTATCTAAGCTAATATTACCTTAGAATGAATACACTTTTATTAAAATGCAGAAAGCTAGGTCACAGATGGTCTTCCTCATTTACTTATATTGACCGGACAAATTCAAGCAGTGTATATGAAAAAGTGGATTCTTTATAGTCAGATCAGTCTGAGTCAGACATTGTCACTTAATATAAGTTTAGACAAGTTACAATAAGTGTAACTTTTAGCCTCAATTTTCTTGAGTAATGGACTAATTTTAAGGGTGTATGATCCTTCGGCTATAATCTTCCAAGTAGCTGGAACTAAAGGGGTGTGCCACTATGCCTGGCTAATTTTTTGTTTTATTGTAGAGATGAGATCTCGCCATGTTGCCCAGGCTGGTCTAGAATTTGTGGACTTAAGAAATCCTCTTGCCTCTGCCTCCCAAAGTGCTGGGATTACAAGTGTGAGTCACCAGGCCCAGCCTAGGCTTCACTTTTGATAGTTATTACTTACCTACCCCTTCTAAGTCTCAGTTACATGCCCTTTCCAACCACATCCACAGCACTGGGCACTTACTACACTATATGCTAATTAAACGCTTACTTACTGTTATACTTCCTCAAAGGCTTCTTGGTTACCTTTGTATCCTCCATACTTAGCATAGGTGCCTTTTATACCTGGTAGGCCTCGCGAAGTGTTTCTGGAATGAATCCTACTTAATTTCATTTGTATCCAAGTTTTCTTTCTTTTTTTTTTTTTTTTGAGTTGGAGTCTCACTCTGTCGCCCAGACTGGAGTGCAGTGGCCGCTCCCGGCCACTGCAACCTCGCCTGCTGGGCTCCAGCGATCCTTCCGCCTCAGCCTTCCAAGTAGCTGGAATTACAGGCATGCGCTACCACGCCCGATTTTTTGAGTTATTGTAGAGATGAGGTCTCGCTGCCCAGGCGGGTCTCGAACCCGCGGGCTCAGGCAATCCACTCACCTCAGCCTCCCAAAGGCGCGGGATTACAGGCTGAGCCACCGAGCCCGGCTGTATCCAAGTTTTCTAAGCAACTTCCTCCTGCTTTTTAATTTTTTAATTTTAATTTTTTACTTTTTTTGTTTTGTTTTGAGTTGGCGTCTCACCCTGTCATCCAGGCTGGAGTGCAGTGGCACGCTCATGGCCACCCCAGTGTTGACCTGCTGGGCTCCCGCAATCCTTCGGTCTCAGCCTTCCAAGAAGCCGGAACTACAGGCTTGCGCTACCATGCCCGGCTAATTTTTGTTTTATTGTAAAGACGAGGTCTCGCTGAGTTGACAGGGCTGGTCTCAAACCCGCGGCTCAGGCAATCCACTTGCCTCGGCCTCCCAAAGTGCTGGGATTACAGGCTGAGCCACTGAGCCCGGCCTATTTTTTACTTTTTTTGAGTTGGAGTCTCACTCTGTCACCAAGGCTGGAATGCAGTGGCACACTCACGGCCACCGCAGTCTTGATTTGCTGGACTCCAGCGATCCTTCTGCCTCAGCCTTCCAAGTAGCTGGAACTACAGGCGTATGCTACCACACCCGCTAATTTTTTATTTATTGTAGAGACAAAGTCTCACCAAGTTGCCTGGTCTGTCTTGAACCCGCGGGCTCAGGCTCTTTTCTACTAATTTCAATTTAACTTATACTTCCTGGATAGAGTTTTTTTTTTTTTTTTTGGTATGCCTACAGATAGAATATATCCTAGTTATGTGCTCATAAAACACTGTACTTCCATTCGAATCACTTTTTCCAACTGTAATTAAATAACTGTCTGAAGTCTCTCTACCTGCTAGATTTCTTTATGCAGGCAAAGGTAGTCAGTTTATTATTGTATCCACTATGCCTAGATAGTATAGCCTAAACGTTGGCTGCTAGTTATTAATATTAGTAACTAGCATGGACCCTCAATACATTTTTGGAACCCTGTATAATTGCTTCTATCGGTGCTGTGACGTCACATTCCACAGTCCATGAGGACTGCTTGGTGGTTCCCTCTTATTGACTAACCATAAACACCACCCTTCTTCACCATCTTGTAGCAGGCTATTTCCCCCTTTCTGTGCCTAAGTTTCATCCAGAGGCAACCACAGGTCCTAACATGCAGGCGTTATGTAAGGTTAAGAAAGGCTGCCCCTGAGAATTGTGCACGGGTCAGGAAAGTGCATCGTGTAATCAGCTTGACAAGAAATGAATCTCACAACAGGTCCTCAGAGATATGACCGGATGGGGCCAGCCCATCTTGGGCTCATTTAGTGCGCTCAGATCTCACCAGTCCCCGCTCTGTCTTGCTGTTACTTTTGACAAGCAATTTTGCTGGGACTCGGCTCCCTTGGTTGCTAGACTTTTCGGTTCACCTTCTGGTTATCCGAATTCACTTTTCACCTCATTGAATGGTTATAGGTTACGATTGACGTGTCCAAAACTTCCAGGGATGTGGAATGGGTCCCTGAGACAAATACTCGGGTCTGGGGATGAAACGGGGACAGAACTCAAGTCCCATGGATGAACACTCCGTACCAAGAAGCAGGAACCACACTGGTGCCGCCCTCCCTCCTCTGCACCAGCACAAACCCTCGACTGCCCCTCAGGGTTGTCATCTGGGAACAACGGCCACATCCTCCCGCGAAGGGCCCGGAACTCCAGCCCCAGACTCCAAACAACATTTGCAGGGCCGCGAACTCACCCCCCCCCCCCGGTCCGCATCGCACCCACCCCTTCCCCGGGCCCTGTCACCTTGGCCGCCTGACCCATGGCTCTCCTCATCGCTGCGGCTACCTCTCAGGCGGCCGAATCACCCCGCCTCTAGGCAGCCAATCAACGCCTGGCGTGTACTGTCCAACTCCCGGTAGCCACGTTCCTAGCTCGCCGCAACCAATCACCACGCAGCGTCTCGTTTGTGAGGCTCCGCCTTTCTCAAAAGGACGAGGGAGAGGGGTTTGCTGAGTGGTTGGAATATAATAAAATCGCGAGAAGCCGCAGAACCCAATTACTGGCTAGAGGTGATCGGAAATAATCTCGACGCCATGTTAGTTAGGGGCAGAATCACTTCCGGCACGGGCCGCGTCTGGTATGCAGATGAAGGTGGTGTTTAGTGGATGGCTCCGGCGCCTGTGGTTGTTACTTACCGTTTCTGTCGGCTATTAAAGATATTGTAACGTTTCCCAAGTTGCTGCTGTCTCCTTGGAAATGTGCATAAATAAAGCCAATTCCTAAGAACCACAACGGGTATTGGTTGGAATGCTGACTCCTAAAAGTTCTATTCATCTGTTGTCTAGTTTATTTCTCCAGAAAATGAGGTTGCGTTACTTGCTCAAATTAACATGGCCAGTAAATGGAGGTCTGGGATACAAATCCGCTATTCCTGACCCAAAGCCTAGTCTTACTCTCTGCGCCTTGCCTGCTCAACTCTCCCTTCTCCTTGGTTTTTCTAAAAGAGACGTTGGAAGTGGGTAATTTACTAGCAGCATGATAATTTTAATCATAAAGTATGTATTTAAGCGTTTTATGACCGTACAAGCATCAAGACCAATCTTAATCTATTCCTATTGCATAATCATTTGCCTGCCCTATTCCCAAAACCTTTCATATAAATCTGTAGGTAAAATTGGCTTTTTATTAATAAAGATTTGGACCAATAGATTTCTAAGACCCTTTTCCTTCTCTGTGATCTACGTTATTTTAAAGAATATTGCAAGTCATCATGAGAATAGCAAAATAATAATTTTTTTTGGTTTATAAAAATTGAAGTGCATTGGATTTGCAGAAGGGTATTTAACATAAGCAATTAAGCCAAATGTACTGGGTATTGCCTTTTATCCAGGAAACAATACATTCGATAAACTTGAACTTTGCCTTGTGCCTTCTGAATGATGACAATGGTTAAAGAATGTTCCTCATCCATGTAGAATTACACCCCAATTTCCTGAAAATTTGTAATTTAGTATGATAACTTCTGGTTAGCAAGGGTCCTGTATTCAGTTAACCAAAACCTCTCATCTATAGATATTTGAAAATATAGTTCCTATAGTGCTCAAATCAGTTCATTCCTGTATTTCCTCATAGATAAATTTAAGCTGGGCACAGTGGCTCATGCCTGTAATCCCGGCGACTTGGGAGGATGAAACAGGAGAATTGCTTGCGCCCAGAAGCTCAAAACCAGCCTAGGCAACATAGTGAGATTCCCATCTTAAAAAAAAAAAAAAAAAATAGTTGGTCACAATGACTCACACCTGTAAACCCAGCCCTTTTGGAGGCTGAGGTGAAAGGATTGCTTGAGTCCAAGAGTTCAAGACCAGCCTGGGCAGCATAGCGAGACCTCCTCTTTATAAAAAAATTAAAAAATTAGCCAGGCGTGGTGGCATGTGCCTGTAGTCCTAGCTACTTGGGAGGCTGAAGTGGAAGGGTTGCCTGAGCCTAGGAGGTTGAGGCTGCAGTGAACTGTGATTGTGCCACTGTACTCCAGTATGGACAACAGAGTGAGATTCCACCTCAAATATTAATAGATAGATAGATAAATGGATAGATAATCTGTATATTTCCTTTAACCATTTCACATAAAAAATGGTTAACTATCTGGGCATTCTGGGAACATGTCTAGGTTTGTCTTTTCAACCTAAAATAATCAAAAGGCTCAGGATCCAGTTAAAAGAGTATATTCAAGCACAAAGTGTAAGGGCAGAGATACACTGACAACCATATGGAGATACACTGAATGGTGATCAGTGCTCTTTGTGTGGAGAAAAGTGGAGATCATTTATTTATGTAGATGAAAATGGAGATGCTGAACAGAATTATAGCATTTTCCATATAAGATACAGATAACATACAGATACAAGATTTGATTGGTAACTATTGATTACACTCTAAGGGTTTGCATAACATTCTGTTATAAAAAGGTAGCAATCACAAAGGTCTCTATCTCCAACATCATTTACCCTAGGTTTGAAAAAGAATAGAGAATATGGTTAATGTGTAACATCTCAACACAGGCCGGGTGTGGTGGCTCATGCCTGTAATCCTAGTACTTTAGGAGGCCAAGGTGGGAGGGTCGCTTGAGACCAAGAGTTCAAGACTAGCCTGGGCAACAAAGTTTACCTTGTCTTCAATTTAAAACATTTAAAAAATTCTTTTAAAAAACCACATCTCAACACAAAGGTCAGAAAGTAATAGTAATGCACCAGAGAAGAAAAATAGCCATATTTCAAGACTCAGTTTTCAGGGCTTAATTTTTTCCCTTGACATAATATATTTTGGAAAGTACTGAAATTTTATTTTAGCTTTACAGTGTGCGTCTCAAAGTATAAGTTCCAGAACTGAACAAGAAATTCCAACATGTTCATTATGTAAGCTCAGGGAGTTATGTAATAGGCTGAATAATGGCCTTCAAAAGATGACAATATTTAGATACTAGGAACCTCCGATTATAGTACCTCAAATGACAAAAGGGACTTTGCAGATGTGATTAAAGATTCTGAGATTGGAAGATTATCCTGGATTGTCTTGCAGGCCCAATGTAATCACAAGTATACTTATAACTGGAAGAAGGAAGTAGAGTCAGGGAGAAGCTTGAAGATGTTCTACTGCTGAACTTGAAGATGGAGGAAGAGGTCACAAACCAAGGAAAGCAGGCTACCTCCAGAAACTGGAAAAGATAAGGTTCTTCCCTAGAACCTCCAGAAGGAATGCAGCCTTACTGACATCTTGATTTTACTTCGGTGAAACTCAATTTGGACTTTTGACTTTCAAAATGCCACTTGTTTATGACTGCTTCCATTTTCAAGGCCAATAATGAAGCATCTTCATATCTCTGACTCTTACACTTGCTTCCATTGTCACATCTCTCACTCTGCTGGGTCTTTCTGTTACTTAGCAGGGCCCCTGTGATTACATTGGGCCCACCTGGATAATCCAGAAATCTTCCTATCCCAAGATCCTTAACGTAAACACATCTGCAAAATTTCATTTATTTATTTATTTATTTATTTTTTGAGTTGGAGTCTCATTCCGTCGCCCAGACTGGAGTGCAGTGGCCGCTCCCGGCCACCGCAGCCTCCACCTGCTGGGCTCTGGCGATCCTTCCGCCTCAGCCTTCCAAGTAGCTGGAACTACAGGTGCGCGCTACCACACCCGGCTAATTTTTTGATTTATTGTAGAGATGAGGTCTCACTAAATTGCCCAAGTGGGTCTCGAACCCGCGGGCTCAGGCAATCCACTCACCTCAGCCTCCCAAGGCCCAGGATTACAGGCTGAGCACCGAGCCCGGCTCAAAATTTCATTTATAATTTAAAATAACATATTTACAGGCTCCAGGAACTAGGACATGGGAATCTTCTGCCTACCACACCTAGTTGGGTGAAGCTAGACAAAAAGGTTGAAATGGCAGGAAATGAGGTAGAAGTTGTAGTCATAGGGTGTGACTACATAGGGGCCTATAAACCAAGATGAGGATTTGGGATTTTATCCTGTGATGGAATGCATTAGAATATTAGCAGCAGAAAAGTGACATCATGATTTATATCTTACAAAGGTAATTTTAGGTGCTGTGTGGCAAACTGACTAGTGGAAGCAGAGAGGATCTTTAACTAGGAGACTATCAAAGTACTCCAGGCAAGAGACAATAGTAGCTTGGATTAGAGTAGTGGAAGTAATGAAAGTAACATGGGATTAGATTCATGATATGTGTTGAAAGTATGGAGAGAACATTTAAGGATGATTTCAAGGCTTTTGGGTTGAGTAGTTGGGTGATTGGTGGTATAGATAATAGATATAGAATACTGTAGGAGGTTTTGGGTTTTTTGTTGTGGAGGGAGTAAAAATAAATTTGTAGTGCCTGTTAGCCATCTACATGGAGGTAGTAAAGAGGCAGTAATATATATTATAACAGTCTGGAATTAAGAGGAGAGGTAGGTCAAGAGATAAATATGCGCGAGTCACTACTCTGTAGATGATGAAGCCTCCAGAATGAGTGAAAGTTGACCATATTATTTATTATTCAAATCAGCATACATTTTGTTTTAATCTTTTAATTTGACAATTTCACACTTACAAAAAAGTTGCAAGGATAATACATAGAATTTTCATATACTTTTCATTCAGATTTCCCAAATATTAATTTTACTATAATTATATTTTTTATCTCTCTACTTACCTATAGATGAACCTCTTCCCCCCCTGAACTGTTTATGTGCTGCAGACATGATACCCTATACCCCTGAATAGGTTTTTTTTTTCCTACAAAGACATTCCCGTACATCAGTGGTTGTCAAAGGGTCAACAACTATATCACCCGGAAAGCTAGACACCTAATTTAGAGGGCCTCACCCCAGACCAACTGATTTTGATAATTTTGTTGTGGTTATGAAAGGAAATTAACATGAGATTTCAAAACTATCATCTAATTTTAGGTATTATTTAGATTTCACCAATTGTCCCAGTAACGTCTTTGATTACAAAAGTATCAAATGGGACACTTTTGAGATGAAAGAAAACTATCACCAATAATTTTGCCAAAGCAAAGTGGCAAAGTGTAATCATTTAAGACAGTTGAGGCATAATTTTTCTTAATAAGGACTCTTAGGGATTAAACGTTAGCTAGAGAAGAAGTCCAAGAATGGAACCTATTGAGAAACCTGGAACTGCAAGGTCCCTGTTAGAGAAATAGTATCTAGAGAGGTAGAAGAGCGGACTATTGCTGAAAGGAGGGAATGGTCAACAGTGGCAAATGATGAGAACTGGAGCTGCCTACAGGATTTTATCAGTAGAGGTCCTTAGTGACCTTGACAAGAGGGAAATGGGCTCAAAAATGAAAGGAGAAAGTGGACACAATATGTAGAAAAGTGTTTTGAAAAGAGGTAAAGATGTGAAGGATTTAAGGAAGGGTTTGTTCCTTTAAAGTGGGTTATTTTACATTATGTTGATTGCTGCTGTAAAGAATTCTTTGTGAAACAGTCTAGGAAGGTTTACAAACTACCGGTGCCTGGCTCTTATCTCCAGAGGTTCTGATTTAGTTGATCTGGGGTGCAGCCGAGTTCACGGGGATTTTTAAAAGCTCCTCAAATGATTTAATGTGTGGTCAGAGTAGAGTGTCACTGGCAGAGAAAAAATCGGATGCAGGGAGGGCTTAGTTGCTGAAGCCAAGGCCTTAAAAATAGCCGTTGAGGGACGTGCTACGTGTCTCAGCCAGCAGACGTGGCTAGCACCACTTCAATGATCTAATCTTTTCAGTTACGGTGTCCAGTGTTTCCTACTCGCGTCCATAGGCAAATTAAGGACTTATACCAGTAACTCCACTCCCCGGGCAACAAGAAAGGAAGAAAAAAAAACGGCCTCGGAGCGCCTCCCTGGAAGGAAGCCGGCCCCAGCCAGTCCCCGCGGAGACTCCGCTGCAGCACCCGCACCCGCCTCAGTCGCAGCGCAGGGCGCCAGTGCGCACGCGCAGAACCAGACGGGGCGCGCGGGCAGCGGTCCCTGCGCAGGCTTGGCCGCGCGCTCCCGCGCTGCGCGCGCCCGGGGTTCCTTCCCTCCTCCGGAGCCCGTCCCCAGGCCGCCGCGCGGGAGGGAGGCCGAGATGGCAGATGAGATCGCCAAGGCTCAGGTCGCCCGGCCTGGTGGCGACACGATCTTCGGGAAGATCATCCGCAAGGAAATCCCAGCCAAAATCATTTTTGAGGATGATCGGGTAGGGCACCGGGCACCGTCTCGCTCGTGGGCTGAGGCGGGAGTAGCCGCCGGTGGACACGCCGGTTTCCCGCGGAGGGACGGAAGGGAAGGGCCAGGA
>NW_007246398.1:69226-87514 GCF_000164805.1 Carlito syrichta | reverse complement strand
CCCCCCATCTTCACCCCACCCCCCGGCCGGGGCTGCAGACTCCCGAAATGAATGGGCCTGCCTCTGGGATTTGCTCTCTTCGGACCCCTCCCGCGGAGGATCTGGGGCCTAAGACCGGTTGAGTAATTCCTTTTATGTTCGGCAGGAAGTAACTTTATGCCAAGGGACTAAGAATGTAGTTTTTGCTGACTTCATTATAGGTGAAATCCCGGTTCATGTGACTTTGAAACTTCTGGTATACCTCATTTAGATAGTTGCAGTTTGGGGTTTGGATCTCAGATAAAGCTGGGCAGGCGGTTGGTTGGTTTGGATAGAACAGGTTTTGTTAACATTTTGTTAAATTAATCGGAGACATGCGGAATATAAGACAAACGTTTATTTTATGCTACTCGTGTCCTTTAGTAAGGTTCAGAATGTTCTCTTAAGATTTAATTAGGTCCTTCCAGGTGAATTTCGTTTAAATACCTTTGTCTTTAGTTAAGTGGGAGTTCTTTTGTTTTAGAAAAAGCGTATTTGTATTTAAAAGTTTGCCGTTGCCTTTTAGAAATGATCGTTGAAGTAGTGACTTTTGAACTACCTAAGTCCAACAGTATAATAGCATGAAGTGTTCTAAATGATACAGCATTTTGTAGGGAGTACCAAATACAATCGCTTCTGAGACAAATAAGCATGGATGGGTTTTTTTTTTTTTTTTTTAAAGCAGCTGCCTGCCACCTTTAGTAGTGAGCAAGAGATATAAAAAAAATCGTGTAGTATGTATGTTTACAGACACTTCTGGCGTGGTAAATAATTTGAATAAATGCTACTTCCACTCTGAATTTTACACAAAAGAATAGGTATATTTCTTAAATAGTTGAGTAAAGTGGGAAGAATAGGTATTAGTAAGATATCAGACAAATAAGTAATTACAAAACTGATCACTACCACGAAGGAAAAAAACAGGAAATTGCACAACCAGGACTCTGATCTGGGGATGGTGGGGATGGGGGTTGGGGAATCAGAGAAGGTTTTCTTCAGAAATCATATATACTGGGAATGAAATGGAGGCATGCTTGGCAGTTAGACACTAATTGGGGTTGGGGGAGAGAGGATCATTGCAGTTGAGGGACTAGCCCTTGAAAAAGCTCGAGGGTGGAGAGCTCTGAAGGACAACGTATTGGGAAGAGTTGCCTGAGAGTCTGGAGAGATGGACTAGGATTAGCATAGCTAATTTCTACTCATCCATTGGATTTCATTTTAAGTGTCACTGGCCCAGTGGTTGTCCCTGACCATTCAATGTAAATCTGGTTTTTCTGTAGTAATCATTCATTTCACGCTTTATATTCTCTTTGTAACTTGTATGACCTTTGGTGATTATAACTTTATTTAAATCAGTCTTCCCATCAAACTTCCATGAAAAGGACCATAAAATCAGGTGTATGTATGTTTACTTCTGTTTTCTTTTTTTTTTGAGTTGGAGTCTCACTCCGTCGTCACCCAGACTGGAGTGCAGCGGCCGCTCCCGGTCACCGCAGCCTCGACCTGCTGGGCTCCGGCGATCCTTCCGCCTCAGCCTTCCGAGTAGCTGGAACTACAGGCGCGCGCTACCACGCCTGGCTGCTTTTTGATTTATTGTAGAGATGAGGTCTCACCAAGTTGCCCAGGCGGATCTCGAACCCGCGGGCTCAGTCTATCCACTCACCTCAGCCTCCCAAAGGCGCGGGATTACAGGCTGAGTCACCAAGCCCGGCACACTTCTGTTTTCTTAGTGTCTACTACAGTGCTTCCCATGTGGCACAAAATCAAAAACAAACTTGATATTTTTTTTCTTTTTCCTAGTGTCTTGCTTTCCATGACATTTCCCCTCAAGCGCCAACACATTTTCTGGTGATACCCAAGAAACACATATCCCAGATTTCTGCAGCAGAAGATGATGATGAAAGTGTAAGTAAATTTCTGACACAATTTATTTTCTTGCTTTTAAAATTGGGAGATTAAGTTTTGTCCTTAAAGTGATGACACATTTTCATCTTCCTAAGGTCATTGCTAAGGAAAAACAGGAAAGCCACGATGACTTAATTAAATGTGATGTGCAAATAGTTTGATTTTAATAAAACAGATGTATCCAGAAACAAGATATATTAAAAAACATCTTTGTGAAATGCTTCATGAATTTGTGTGTCATCCTTATGCAGGGGCTATGTTAATTTTCTCTGTATTTTTTTCAATAGAATCATGGTGCATTTTATTGCATATCGTAGGACCAAGAGTTGGTGTGCTATGTGATCAAATCAGAGTGAAAAACATAAATAGGAGGTATTGAAATTATAGCTGAAATTCTAGTAATGAGAATTCTTTCAAAGGATGATTTGTGCAGATACATTGGAGGCATATACTGAATGGAAAGTCACTAACATCAAACTCCAAATCAAACGAATCTTGTCTACCCAAAATAGATATCAAAAAACTCATGATATAATTCACAGAGAACCTCTCCAATTTTCAGTTATAAACACACCTGTCTAGTATGTCTAAAAGTTTGTTTGCTAAATCCACAAATTAGAGCAGGGGCAGTCTGTGAACTGTGGGCCAAATCAGGCCTCCTCCCTGTTTTTGTAAATAAAGTTTTATTGGATCACGGCTTTTCTTGTTTGCTTGATTATTGTCCATAGCTATAGGACTACAAAGGCAGAGTTGAGTAGTTTTGATAGAGGCTACATGGTCCACAAGCCTACAATATTTACTATCTGGGCCTTTGCAGAGAAAATTGGCTAACTTTTGGGTTAGAAGCAGCAACTCAGAAACAGCAAGAGGGACTGTTGGGGTGGTCACAATAGATCTAGCTTTTCACTTAGCTTTGTAGAAGAAATTGGGAAACCTGTGAAATAAAAATACAACGTGAAAAATGAAACAATCCTGGAACCACATTATATACATGGGCATATAAACCTTAATATGTCAGATCCTATTGGATAGGACTGTGTACTTTTGTCATTAATCTTTATAGTTAGAACTCTTGGTTGTTAAGAAAAGGTAAATTATTTCGAGTTTCTTTGAGGACAGATATATCACACTGAAAGATTTTTATCCAAAGATATATGTAAATGTCCACCATCTTATCTCTATAAATTGGCCTTTCCATGAGGATTAATGGTATTTGTTTACCTAGATCAGGTTTTTTCAGACTTTCTGTAGAGGAACTATTTTTTCCAAAAGAAAACTTACTAAGAGCCTGAGTTTCTCAGGCTATTTTAATCTTCATTATTTATGGGCATTATTTTTTTATTTATAGAACTTTATGGGAACATCTTTTCTGGAATGCAGTTGCAGATTGCTGACTTATGCATAAATAAGAGGAATTTTGGTGTAACTATTTTTGTTATCTTCTATGCCAAAAGACAACATTTTAAAGCTGAAAGGGACCCGAGACCTTATTTATAAGCAAGTAATCTCATAGTTTTAAAAAACAAATATTTGGAAGGTAGATAAATGTTCTAAACATTTGCTTCTTTAAACTGTTTTGTGGTAAATTTTTTTTTTTTTTGAGTCAAGATATCACTCTGCTGCCCAGGCTGGAGTGCAGTTGCACAATCATGGCTCACCACAGCCTTGACCTCCTAGGCTCAGGTGATCCTCCCACCTCAATCTCCTAGTAGCTGAGACTACAGGCTTGTGCCACTATGCCGGCAATTTTTTTTTTTTGAAGAGATGAGGTCTCACGATGTTGCCTGGGCTGGTCTCAAACTCTTGTGTTCAAGTGATCCTACCACCTTAGGCTCCCAAAGTGCTGTCAATACAAGCGTGAGCTGGCCTGTTTTGTGGTACTTAATTTTCATTATGAATTAATTTATTAGTCCTAAAGTCTGTATGTTTTATGAAAATACCAATATCCCAGAACATTTTTTAATACTCTGATAATAACTACTGAATATGCTCCCATAGTCCAGAGTGATGGTATTACTGAAATAATATATTTTTCCAAAACTTTAATGAAATTGTTAATTTAAGTAGCATAAAGCTCTATATTTAAGATAGTACTTTACCAAAGAGAAGTTCAGGGGGCTTTTTTTAGTGTTAATGTCTATTCATTTTCCTTTGTCTTGGAAGGCCCTATGAGACTGGTTTGCCAAGTATAAGGCATTTTTGAGTCTGCAAAAGATAAGAATGATTTCTCATAAGGACTAAATTGCATTTTGATTCTTTAAAAGCAGGGAGATGGTGGGGCACGGTGGCTTATGCCTGCACTCCCAGCACTTTGGGAGGCTGCATGAGAGAATTTTTTGAACCTAGGAGTTTGAGTGCAGTCTGGAAAACATAGTGAGAGCCTGTCTCAACCAAAAAAAAAAAAAATAGGTGTAGTGGTGAGCACCTGTATTTCCAGCTGCTCAGGAGACTGAGGTGGAAGGATCTCCTGAGCCAGGAGGCTGCAGTGAGCCATGATCATGCCACTGAACTCCAGCCTGGAGGTGCAGTGAGACCTCACCCCCAACTCAAATAAATAAATAAATAAATAAATACATATATAAATAAATACATAAAAGCAGGGAGATGGACTTTTCAGAACACCAAAAGACAGATGGGCTGAAGAATTCTACTTATCCTTTATTCTTTTAACAAAAGCACTGACCAAACATTTAGCTATTATCTTGCTTTTAACCCTTTTTCTTAAGGGTACATCTTCATTATTTTGAATACTCTTATGCTCCAGAGATGGCATTACTCCTTTGGTGATTGTGGTGGCTAGAGAAAGAGGGATTGCCTTAAACCTTTGCTGGCTCCACTGGACTGCTGTTCCAATTAAAGGAAATAATATTGTGATCCTTTTTATTTCTCTTGACAAGACAGAAATTGGGAGTCTGTGATGAAATCTACTCCAACTTTTTTTTTTTTTTTTTTGAGTTGGAGTTTCACTCTGTCGCCTAGACTGGAGTGCAGTGGCTGCTCCTGGCCACCGCAGCCTTGACCTGCTGGGCTCTGGCGATCCTTCCACCTCAGCCTTCCAAGTAGCTGGAACTACAGGCGCGCACTACCACGCCCGTCTAATTTTCTGATTTATTGTAGAGATGAGGTCTCGTCAAGTTTCCCAGGTGGGTCTCGAACCCGCGGGCTCAGGCAATTCACTCACCTCAGCCTCCCAAGGCATGGGATTACTGGCTGAGCCACCGAGCCCGGCTCAACTTCTTTTATTTTTAGCATGAAAAGTAAGTTTCTCCCTCAGTTGTTTATAGGAGACTTAACTATCAAAAAGTAAAATATAGTACTACTAAACAAAAAGGGTCTGATCAAGGATTAGTAGATGATGCTTATTTTTTCTCAGTGCAGAAATGCAGGCTGTCTTTCAGGAAAGGTTTGTGTTATTTAAACACAAAGACATTATCTCTTCACTTATTTCCATAAAGAAAAAGTGGTATTTATAGGCTTCTTAAGGAATATAAGTGCTTTCCCCAAGGATCCTCCCCATTTACTACTTGAGTTGATTAGCGTAATTAAGGTTGGTAGACTTTCTTAAAAACAACAAAAACCCCCAACAAAATAGCTTTATTGAGATGTTCGCATACCATACAATCCACCTAATTAGTATACAAGTCACTTGTTTTTAGTATGTTCACAGAATTATGCGACCATCACCTGTGAACACTTTTATCATCCCCAAAAGAAACACCTTGTCTATTAGCAGTCATCCTCCATACTGCCCACCTCACCAAGTCCCTTCCCCCAAGCCCAAGGCTTAATATTCTGCTACCTTCTGTCTCTATATTTGCCTATTCTGAACAGTTTATATAAATGGAATCATACAATATATGGTCTTCTGTGACTATTTCTTTTACTTATTGTAGTGTTTTCATGGCTCCCGTTGTAGCATGTTTCAGCACCTTTTTCTTTTTCTTTTTTTTTGAGTTGTGGGTCTCGCTCTGTCCCCCAGGCTGGAGTGCAGTAACACAATCACAGCTTATTGCAGACTGGACCTCCTGGGCTTCCACCTGCCTCCACCTGCCTCCTGATCCTTCCACCTACCTCCAAAGTAGCAGGGACTACAGGCACGTGCTATTATACCCGGGCTAAGTTTTTCACTTTTTTTTTATAGAGACACACTCTCACTATATTGCCCAGGCTGGTCTTGAACTCCTGGGCTCAAGCAGTGCTCTCACCTCAGCCTCCCAAAGTGTTGGGATTACAGACATGAACCACCATGCCTGGCCTCTTTTATGTCTAAATATTCCATTGTAGGGATAGACTACATTTTACTTATTTATTCTTCATTTGATGGGTATTTGGATTCTTTCCACTTTTTGGCTGTTATAAATAATGCTGCTATGAAAATTTGTAACACATATATTTTCATTTTTTGGGGTAGTTCTAGGACTGGAATTGCTGGGTCATATGGTAACTATGTTTATCCTTTGGAGGAGCTACCTGTTTTCCAAAGCTTTAGTTTAATCCAGGTTAATAAAATCTGTGAGCTTAGGAGTGTTCCAGTTTAATTCACTTTGGCCAAGGATACTGTTCTTCCCTCTTTCTTAATTTTAAGAAAGTGTAAACTTAACTGGATCTCTATCTCGTTAAAAGTCATGGCCCACCTGCATTGACAGGAACCTTGGCACAGTTTTTTTCTACCATGACCTCTAGGTAAATGTAGGGAGTGCTGAAATTCCAGTTTGTCTTGGGAAAGCCAGTACATGTTTAATTTATCCTAGTTGAAGTTAAGACATATCGTAAATTGTATTCTTCCTTGTAGGTCAGTCTGCATTTCAGTCAGGCCCTGGCACACCAGCGATAGGGAGTGAGACTAATGAAAGAGGAGCATGATTCTAGCCTCAAAAGTTAGGGGAACTATATTGTCAAAGGAGTCAGTTAGAGACATTATAATATTAAGTTACTTTGACATATTTTTGGTGTCTCGGTTCAGCTATATAGTGTTTATCATATACTCTTATCCCAGACCAGTACATAAGGCAACTCTGTTTTTGCTTCTCCTTATACTTTCTTAAAGAGTAATTTAGTGTTCCTAGTAGCATTTTATTTGGCATCCTACTTGTTGGATATGACTTTTATCTCTGGTGGTCTGTATTTGATTTAATCATGTATACTTCTTTCTTTTCTTTTGTTTTTTTGAGTTGGAGTCACACTTTGTCGCCCAGTCTGGAGTGCAGTGGCACACTTATGGCCACACCAGTGTCGACCTGCTGAGCTCCTGCGATCCTTCTCCCTCAGCCTTCCAAGTAGCCGGAACTATAGGCGTGCCACTACCATGCCCACTAATTTTTGATTTATTGTAGAGATGAGGTCTCATCAAGTTGCCTGGGCTGGTCTTGAACCTGCGGGCTCAGACAGTTCTCTGTCTCGGCCTCCCAAAGTGCTGGGATTACAGGCTGAGCCGCTGAACCCAGCCTCTACTTATTTCTTAGTGTGGATTCAATCTTCTATGGGTAATATAGCTCCACTATGGCACTGACTCTCAAGAAAGTTATGTGGCCTAAGTAGGAATAAAGGCATCTTGTTAGTGAGGTCTAGTCAGTCCCCTGACCTGGGACTTAAGGAGTTTGTTCTATTATAACTGGCACTTAGGAGTGGTGGGTAAGATGGAAAGTTCATTTTATATAAAATTTTCACTTATTGCCAATTTTTATGAGGAATATTGAAATCTTTTTTTTTTTTTTTGAGTTGGAGTCTCACTCTGTCGCCCAGACTGGAGTGCCGTGGTCGCTCCCGGCCACCGCAGCCTTGACCTGCTGGGCTCCGGCGATCCTTCCGCCTCAGCCTTCCACGTAGCTGGAACTACAGGCGCGCACTACCAAGCCCGGCTAATTTTTTGATTTATTGTAGAGATGAAGTCTCACCTGCCCAGGCGGGTCTCGAACCCACGGGCTCAGGCAATCCACTCTAAGTAAATAGAAGATATATTATGTTCATGGGTTAGAAGACTTAATATGAGGATGTCATTTCCCTCAGTTTAAACTAAATTCAATTAAAAAGAAAGTTTCAAATCTTGACAAGTTGATTCCAGAATATTTTTGGAAAATGCAAGGGCTCAACAATAGTAAAACTCTAAAATAGGATGTGGGACTTACCCCAGAAGTCTCATTTTATAGTTGCAGTAATTAAAGCAAAGTGGTATCAACCGAACGATAATGAAACTTTAAAACGAAATAGAGTTCAGAAACAATCCCTCATATATGTGTACTTTCAATATGACAGTTCTATTCCAGATCAGGAATGAGTAATTGAAGAGTTTTGTTTTTTGGTGACTTTTTATTATGGAAAATTTCAAGCATTCAGAGAAGAAGGGAGAATGCTAAGTATAATGAATCCTAAGATTCCTATCATTCAATTTCAACATTTATCTGTATAAACATCCTGATTAAGTTGTATTTAACCCACTCTTAGGTTTTTTTCTTTAAGCAAATCATAGACATATTATTTCAGGATAGACTTTTTAATAGTGATGCTGGGATAATTTATTTATTTATATAATCTTATTTGTATCACAAGGGACCATAATCTCATACTTTCTATAAAAATCAACTCAGTTGTATTAAAGACTGATTAGAAATGATTTTTATTTTTTTATTTTTTTGAGTTGAGGTCCCACCTTGTCTCCCAGACTAGAGTGCAGTGCACAATCATGGTTCACCACAGTGCACAATCATGGTTCACCACAGGGAACCTCCTGGACTCAGGGATCCTCCCACCTCAGCCTCCCAAGTAGCTGAGACTATAGGTGTATGCCACCATGCCCTGCTAATTTTTAATTTTTTCGTAGAGACAAGGTCTTGCTATGTTGCCTCGGCAGTCTTTAATTCCTGGGCTCATGCAAGGAGTGATTTATCTTAGAAATCAAAATTAGAGATTATCTTTATGACTTTGGGACTGAGAATGATTCCTTAAACAAAAAGGACAATTCATAAAAGAAAAAGTTGATTAAATTCAGCACATTAAAATTAAGAACTTTTGTTTATCAAAAGACTTCATAAAGAGAGTGAAAGGGCATACCACAAACTGAGAAAAAAATCTGTAACCTTTGAAGTAGGGGTGGAAGATGGAGAAAGTAATGGAATTGGAAGCCTCTGGGGTATAATAATGTTCTAGTCTTTGATCTGGTAGGTACGTACATATTTGTTTTATTCTTCTTTAAACTGTTCATATGTTTTCATACATTTTAACTGATATGTAGTGTTTTACATAAAAATTTAAAAAATGCTGAAATTAAGAAATGGGCATTTGTGTCTTAATATTTTAATTACATTTGATTTTTGAACAATGGGTGGGTCAGGGGTGCCAACCCCTGTGCAATTGAAAATCCAAATATAACTTTTGACTCCCCAAAACTTTGCTAGTATCCTGATGTTGACTGGAAGCCTTCTGATAATATAAACAGTTAATTAACAGATATTTTGTATGTTATATATATGTAAGTTACATGTTGTATTCTTATAATAAAGTAAGCTAGAGAAAATAAAGTATTAAGAAAATCATAAGGAAGAGAAAATATAATTACTATCATTAAGTGGAAATGAAGCATCATAAAGGTCTTCACATTGACTAGGGTGAGGAGAAGGAAGAGGAGGATGTAGTGTAGCTGTCTCAGGGATGGCAGAGGCAGAAGAAAAATTTGCATCTAAGTTCAAACCCACATTGTGAAAGGGTCAACTGTTTACTTGGATCCCCTTTTAAAAGCAAGACGTGATTTCTGAAACTTAGAAATTTCAGGGCATTATTTTTAATTCAGTACATTTGTACAAATCATATAGTTGAAAGGTTAGAGTGAGTGCTTAATGGTAAAATGCCATTAATATTATTATGCAATAATAGATTAAAACTTCAGCGTACTGTTTTTTTAACATTCAGTATGCTAGCACAGTCATGGCATTTTAAGGTCAGAGCTTCTTACTCCAAATGCAGCTCTTGCATGTAAGGATAGTTAGAATGTTAATTGTAACTCAGCTAACTTTCTAAATTAGAGCTTTAAGGTCAGCTTTTTTACATAGGAGACACAATTTTTTGCCAGGAAACATTTGCTGAACCAGCTTTAAAACTACTAACTCATCATTAAATTTGTTATCTGCTATATAAAATTTTATACCTATGCTCCTAGACTTATGATGGGGCTGCATCCTGATAAGCCTTTTGTAAGTGAAAGGATTGTATGTCAGAAATGAATGTAATAGGCTGGGCATGGTGGCTCATGCCTGTAATCCCAGCATTTTGGGAAGCCAAGGTGGGAGGATCGCCTGAGGCCAGGAGTTTGAGACCAGCAACATAGATAGACCCCATCTCTACAAAAATTAAAAATAAAAAATAGTGCATTTAATACACCTAATCTACTGAACATCATGGCTTAGCCTAGCCTGATTTAAACTGACAGAACAGCAAAATCATTTAGCAGAGATTTAATCTATTTTATAATAGATTGTTAAATATCTCATGTTAAGAGTATTGTACCATATGTCTCTAACCTGGAAAAAGATCAAAATCTGAAGTATAGCTTCTATTGAATGTGTATTGCTTTCATACTACTGTAAAGTTGAAAATCATAAGGGGCCATCTGTCCAGTGGCTCTTATTGCATAACCTGCAGAGTCCATTATTTTGGGGCTTACTAAGGTAATGGGAATAGAAACTTAAGACTCTCTTTCCCTTCCTTCTTTTCTTGCCATAGGAATTAGAGTCACCTTTCCTGAGAGTTTGTTAGAATGTTGGAAAGGGGTTAATCCCCCAGCTTTGTTCTCTTACCGAAGGCATGAGCAGTGAGATGGTAGTTAAAACTTCCTTCTCTTGCCAACCCTTCCCCTTTAACTTTTATTAAGGAGGAAATCTGCCAACACACAAGCTGACTTCATGTTCCAATAGAGACAAATTGCCTATAGATTGAACCAAAAAACAAATAGGATGACCCAGAGTGGGGCCAGGTATTTGCCACAGGATCCTACATGTTGCCAGACAATATAGCAGATCTTGCATGTCCACAGGAAAAATACAACAGTGACAAGGAAGTTATAAAGCAAAACGTCTTGCTTTGTTTAAAGAAAACTTAGGGCCGAGCTCAGTGGCTCAGCCTATAATCCCGTGCTTTGGGAGGCCGAGGTGAGTGAATTGCCTGAGCCCGTGGGTTCGAGACCTACCTGGGCAACTTGGCGAGACCTCATCTCTACAATAAATACCAAAAAAAAAAATTAACTGGGCGTTGTAGCGCGCACCTGTAGTTCCAGCTACTTGGAAGGCTGAGGTGAAAGGATCTGCCGGAGCCCAGCAGGTCGAGGCTGCGGTGGCCGGGAGCGGCCACTGCACTCCAGTCTGGGCGACTGAGTGAGACTCCAACTCAAAAAAAATAAAAATAAATAAATAAATAAAATAAAGAAAACTTAGATACTTCTTAGCATATAATTTAAACATTTTAAAATTGAGTAATAGATTTTATACCTAATTTGATTATTGAAGTCAGTAATGAATACTTAATGGGTTTCCAATTGTAAATTATGTTGTATTGAGATTAAGAGTTTCTAAATACTTAACTAAAGGGGTATGTTTTAATTTTATAGTTTTAAAATTTGATATTTCAACTTGATAGTTTGTTATTTAATGGCAAAAAGTTGTAAATTACCTGTGCTTAAGAAACTTTTTTTTTTTCCTTTTCCAGCTTCTTGGACATTTAATGATTGTTGGCAAGAAATGTGCTGCTAATCTGGGCCTGAATAAGGGTTATCGAATGGTGGTGAATGAAGGTTCTGATGGGGGACAGTCTGTCTATCACGTTCATCTCCATGTTCTTGGAGGTCGTCAGATGCATTGGCCTCCTGGTTAAACCTGTTTTAGGGATAAATTTTCCCTTCTCTAGGCAATTATCAAGTTTGCAAGTTCCATTATGTTAAGTGGCACACTTATTTTTGCCTGTGTATGGAGAGATTCAGGAAATAATTTTTAAAACCCGTACATAATAATAAAGGATATTGTTGCATGTTAACAGTCTCTGAATTCTGCATTTGATTTATTTTTAAAAATGTATTTATGTGGGCAACAGAATGAGACCCTGACTGAAAAGTGTATATGTATTTGTTGGAATGTTTGAAGGTGGGTTCATAATTCTGGAGGTTTCTTGTGTTTTATTCCCATGGAGGTCCTAACATGTGAACATTGCATTGTTATAATGATGTGACTAGTCTTTGAAGACAAATTATGAGAGTTCATAAATTTAACTTTAACTTTGAACTCTTCTTTAAGACTAAAATAGATACAAATTATGATTTTTAGGCATCTAATTCCCTCATATTCTAAGAACATAGGAGTGTTGATGTGATTGATTCAGAAAGTGACCATTTTGGATTTAGAAACATTGTTTCTAAACTTGTATGTTTCCCCTAGATTCTGGGGGTAATTTGGGAAGAATGAAAGTAGGTTTGTCATAGTCTTTGATGACCATGTAAAGACATATATTGATATTTCCTTGCTATCTAAACTCTATCTGAATATTTTAAGGACTGAAAACATTAATTTTTCTGTTTGAAAACCCACTCTTTTAAATGTGTATGTGCGCACACATTAACAAAAATATTTAAGTTGTGCATGAATCTAGCTATGTGGTGTTGGGGAAAGAACTCAGGGTCTGAGTTCTTAGGTAGACTGACAACCAAACATGTTTTTAGCCTTACCATGTACCCTGCCTAACCTTTCTAAGTTTCTACAAGGCAAATAACTCTGCTTAGTGGCTTTCCTTTATGTAGGTACTTTTCAGCTTCCAAAATTTGATGCTTCTTGTCTGTTTTTGTCTCTTCTCCCATTCTTTTTGTGCTTATATGCGTTTCTTTCATTTTTAATCTCTAAAAAGAATGTTGTGGTAGGGTTTGATATATTTAATTGAAAATTGCATTTTCTTTAAAAGTTTTTTCTTGTTAGTGAATGTTTAAATAGTTTCTTAAGCTTGGTGCAATGGTTCATGCCTGTAATCCCAGCAGTTTGGGAGGCTGAGGTGAGAGGATTGCTTGGGCCCAGGAGTTTGAGACTAGCCTAGGCAATGTAGTGAGATTTGTCTCTAAAAAAAAAAAAAAAAAAAAGGCCAAAAACAAGCTGGATGTGGTGGTGTGTAGACCCAGCTACCTGGGAGACTGAGGCAGATGATCGCCTCAGTCTCATAAGTGGGATTAGTGCTCTTCTTATAAAATAGACTTTGGGCCAGGCATAGTGGCTCAAGTCTGTAATCCCAACACATAGGGAGGCCGAGGCAAGAGGATTGCCGGAGCCCAGGGGTTCAAGACCAGTCTGGGCCACTTGGTGAGATCTCGTCTCTACAATATGTCAAAAAAAATTAGCCAGGCATGGTAGCATGCGCCTGTAGTTTCGGCTATTTGGAAGGCTGAGGCGGAAGTATCGCCTGAGCCAAACAGGTCGACACTGGGGTGGCCGTGAGCGTGCCACTGCACTCCAGCCTGGGCAATGGAGTGAGACTCTGACTCTTAAAAAAAGACTTTGGAGAGCTCCAATAAGAAGATAGCTGTCTATCAACCAGGAAGTGAGCCCTCAACAGACACAGTCTGTTGGTGCCTTGATCTTAGTCTTCCCAGCCTCCAGAACGTCACAAGTACATTACTGGTTATAGACCACCCAGTCTATGGTAGTCTATCACAGCAGCCTGAATAGACAATTTAGGAAAAGCCAGCTGCTATGACTGAGAACACTCAAGCAGTCCACTGGAAAGGTTTCTATTGAGAGGAACTGAACTTGCCAACAGTCTGCAATAATATGTCAGTTATGTGAATAAACCATCTTGTAAGCAGATGCCCCATCCCAGTTGAGCCTTCAGATGACTGCAGTCCTGGTCAGTATCTGACTGCAACCTTGTGAGAGGCCCCATGGGATGGTTAGCAGAACCACCTGGCTAAACGCCCAAGTTCCTGACCCACTGAAATTGAGAGGTAATAATAACCAGTTTAGGGGTAATTTGTTACATGGCAATGGTGACCAAAATGCTCTGCTCTCTCTTTAGCGTACAGCTAGATTGCATTTCCTTGCATCCCTTTAGCCATATGAAATGTGGGACCATATGCCTGTAGTCGGGTAAATGAAATGTGGGAGGAACTGATGTATGCCATTTCCAAGCCCCTGAAAAATCTCTCCTGCTCTCCCTGATGTGTTTTCTTTTGTTGGAGAGATGTAGAAAGGATCCAACAGGAGAGATTGAACCCCTTATTGAATGGTATAGTGCTCATCACACTCATGATCCATGCTGGATTTTATTTGTCCAGCCACTGAGATTTTAGGGTTTAGGTAATACCAGTTGTGAGTATTTGCCATAATCAATTTAAGACCTATGATTTAGGAGTGGTAGAACTTATTGTCCTATAAAAGTGGCTTGGGATTTTAATAATCATAGCAGTCTACTTGTTTGTTCTTCTGCCGTTAGGATTAACTTGGAGGTTGAAACTGCCAGGGTAAGATGGGTTAGAACTTAGAGATAATAGGGCTTGTAAGTAGAGTGTAAGCCATTTTCTGTAGGGACCATGTACCACAGCTTGTCTGAACTTACCCTAGAGGGACGCTAAATGGGAAATGACTCCTATCTTTAATATTAAATGTTGAATTTTAGATCTGAAGTGATGAGTTTAGGCCATTCAAGGAACTTAGCTTATCATTGAGATAATTTGCTTGAGTAAACCACTGAGAAAATCAAGGTTGTCTTTAATTCTTATTTAAAACTATGTGTATTTTTAAATTTGTATAGGTTAGATTAAGCCTACATAATACAAAAAACAGGTTTAAACAGGATAGATGCTTATTTTTCTCTCAAGTTATAGAAACCCTGAGATGGCAGTCCAGTGCTCTTTCGGCAGCTTCATGATATCAGCAAGAATGAATTCAGGCTCCTATCTTACTGTTTTACTGCCTTAGCACTGATTTTTGTCCTCAGGGTCACCTCATGGTCCAATTGACTGATGCAGCTCCAGCTATCAGATTTTCCCCATCAAAAAGAAATGAAAGGAAAACAGCAAAGTCTGGTCAGCATTATGCCCCCTTTAAAAGGCTCTTTTACAGAAGTACCTCAAGACCTTCTACTTATATGTTATTGGCTGCTCCTGGGTATAAGACAGGCTGGGTACCTTGCTGCCCAGAATAGAACCAGAAATGATTAAAGGTGGAATAGATATTGAGAGACAGTCTCTGTTCCATTGCTGATAGCCAGTGTTCATGACTGGAAAAGCAGCCAGGTATTTGTGGATTATGCCCAGCTGCTGAAAAGACTGCTCCAAGCAGTCACAATTTATCTGTATTCACTCTTTACCAACAGTCAAGACCAGGAGGCATTTTGTTGACCATCAACTCTTTTCTGTGAATAATAGTAGTGGGTGCAACTTTAATTCCAAGTAAAGCTTCTTCCCTGCAGCACTCATTTCTGGTGCTTTATCATGTTGATTACATTTTTTTGAGTCAAAGTCTCATTCTGTCCCAGGCTGGAATGCAGTGTGGCATGCTCACGGCTACCACAGCCTCAACCTGCTATGCTCAGGCAATCTTTGTACCTCAGCCTTCCAAGTAGCTGGAACTACAGGTGCCATTATGCCTCGCTATTTTTTTTTTTTTTAATTTGTTGTAGAGACGAAGTCTCGCCAGGTTGCCCACACTGTTCTCAAACCCCTGGGCTCAGGCAATCTTCTTGCCTCTGCCTCTCAAAGTGCTAGAATTACAGGTGTGAGCCACCTTACCTGGCCTACATTTTTTTTTCCCTATTCACATTATAACTTGCAAAATATTAAGTACTTAAAAAAAATTTCAGTAGCTTTAGGGAGTAAAAAATAGTTTTTGGTTACATGGTTGCATGTACAGTGGTAAAGTCTGGGCTTTAAGTGTACCCATCACCCCCACCTGTGCATCCTCCACCCCTTCCACCCCTACCTTCTGGGTTTTCAATGTCCAAAAGCATAACTAAAATTTCAAAAGCCCTTTTCTTATGGCACAGGTTTTGCTTAAAGAGAACAAAAGGTAGTTAAGCCTTTCTCTTTTAAATATGTACTGCAAATCTGCCAAGAGCTTCTTGAAACGCCGCCTTTCAATCTTTTTTCTTTTTTTTTTTTTTTTTGAGACAGTGTCTCATTCTGTCATCCAGGCTGTAGTGTAGGGACACAATCCTGGCTCTGTAGCTTCAACCTCCTGGGCCCCAGTGATCCTCCCAGTATAGCCTCCCCAATAGCTGGGACTACAGGCATGTGCCAAAACACCCAGCCAATTTTTTAGTCTTTTGTGGAGACAAAGTCTCACTATGTTGCCCAGGCTTATATTAGTCTTTTCATATAACTGTAAAGCAAACTCTTTGATAGCTCTGACTGATGGTAGTAGTTGCTCCTTGAATTTCTTCCTATGATATATGGGATCATTTAATAAAGAGGTTTTCTGTCTATAACAGCTCATTACATTTTCTCTGAGTATGTTTATTATAATTATAGCCAATTCTATACATTTCTCAAGTGTGTATACATTTGCTTATTTAAAGTACATTTTGATGTTTCTATAGCTGGTTTATTCCCCTTATTCATACCAAAGATTATTTTGTGCTTGTCTTAAGAAATGCAATTGGTTTAACACAGATATATTGTACTTTGAAAATAACTTGAAAGCTTTGGGTGGCTTCATGTTGCTTTTTTTTATAGTCAGGACTTTTGAGATATAATTTAAATACAATAAAACTTACTCTTTAAAAAATGTATAGCTTGATGAATTTGACCACAATCAAGATAGAAAATATTTTAATCACTCCAAAAAGACTTGTTAGGAGATCATTTTATAATCTATGTAAGATATGATTAGTAAGGTAGTGTTAGAGTTGATGAGAAGTAATGGATTCCACATGTATTTCGAAAATAGAGCTGGCAGGATTTGCCAGTGGTAAAATATGGGGATGAGAGAAAGAGAGGGAGGATTCAAGGACTTATTATCTCTCGATTCTTGGACCAACTGGGTGGTTTCTGCGCAGTTTTTGTCTGATCTTTGTCATGCTGCTGTGCTCTGTTAAAGGTTGGAAAGTTCAAATGCTCCCTCTCAGAGGTCTCATGGTTGGTACTTGCTGTCAGTGGGGTCTTTGATTCCTCTCTGTATAGCCCCTCAGTCTACTACAGGCCAGAGCAGTTTCCTAACGCAGGAGTCACACAGTAAGAAACTCCCAAACTTAGTTTAAAACAATTATAATATATAATTTCTCATGATTTTGTGGGTTGATTGGGCAGTTCTACTTATCTCACCTGGGCTCACTCATGCAGCTACATCTAGGTAGGGACAGGGGAGCGGTTTGTAAGGGGATGGATCTAGCTAGGATAGTTGGGATGGTTTGATCTCTTTCATGTTGTCCTTTACCCTAAGCTTCTTCACAGCTTACTGTTCTCAGGGCAGCAGTATGAGAGGGCAAGCAGATGCTGCAATGTCTAGTGAGCCTACCTTCAGAACTCACATAATGTCACATTCATCATATTCTGTGGGTCAAAGCAAGTTAAAAGGCTAGCCTAAATGCAAAAGTTTTGAGAAATAGACTTCATTTCTGAATGGAAGAAGGAGAAAAGTCACACTGCAGAGGGGTATGCATATTAGGATGGGAGGAAGATATAGCCATTAAACAGTCTACCCACCACCAGTATGTTGTTGACTCAGTTACCTTCTTTCTCTCTTACCATGAAGACTAATTGTTTCTGTGTCTCTGTGTGACTTGAGTTCATACTTCCTAAGGGACAGGAGCTCCTCAGTCATAAACCTGGGGCCAGATCACCTCATAAGCTACAGAATAGCCTACAAATGACCAATTAGTTTTCGCTACGGTGAGGCAATCTGATATAGTGGCCAGTGTATAAAGAACTCTTCAAGACTCTTTTTTTTAAAGTTGGAGTCTCACTCTGTTGCCCAGACTGGAGTGCAGTGTCACGCTCATGGCCACCCTAGTGTTGACCTGCTGGGCTCCAGTGGTCCTTCCGTCTCAGCCTTCCAAGTAGCCGGAACTACAGGTGCGCCCTACCACACCTGGCTAATTTTTTATAGTTTATTGTAGAGACGAAGTCTCACCACATTGCCCGGGCTGGTCTTGAACCTGCGGGTACAGGCAATCCACTTGCCTCAGCCTCCCCAAGTGCTGGGATTACAGGCTGAGCCACTGAGCCTGACCTCTTCAAGACTCATAGAAAGAGACAGCGGGTATGGCGGGCCCTCTGGAGCTTTCCTGAAGGGGTTATTCAATAGGCACTTTGCTCGACAGTACACCTAAAAATAGGTGTAGTGGGTACAAATATCAGCCTACTATTCATGTATGCAAGAAATGCACATCTCTCCTTTCTTTCCTGCCTTCCTT
>NW_007246398.1:58145-69169 GCF_000164805.1 Carlito syrichta | reverse complement strand
CTTTCTTCCTTCCTTCCTTCCTACCTTCCTTCCTTCCTTCCATTTTGTCTTTCTTGTCAGAGTCTCACTCTGTTGCCCAGACTAGAGTGCACAGCCTCAACCTTCTGGGCTCAGGTCATCCTTCCACCTCAACTTCCTGAGTAGCTGGGACCATAGGTGTGCACCACCAGCCCCGGTTATTTCTTATATTTTTTGTAGAGATGAGGTCTTGGTCTTGCTATGTTGCCCAGGTTGGTCTCAAACAATCCTTCTTCCCAGCCTCCCAAAGTACTGGGATTACAGGTGGGAACCACTGTGCCTGGCTCTCTTTGTTTTCCTATAACAACTTTTCTGTTTTGAGTCTCTGATCCATCATGGTAAAAGATACTTAATTTTAGTCAATTTGGAGCTTTCTTTGCCCTGAGGCCATACCTAATTTCTGGAGGGTTTTTATAGAGTGCCATGGCATCAAGAGGGGCCATTTTGCTCTCTTTGTCATTGGTTTCTACAGTCTAACTAATACTTTTGTTACCTCATTTAATCTTTGTTCATTGATCCTTTAGGTTGACATTTTGTCATAATGATGACCATTGTTATGATAGTATTATGATTGTACTTATGGATGTATTATTATAGTATTAATAGCAATTTCTATTTATTTAGTATAGAGTCAGCCACTGTGCTATATGTATTACAGTATTTCTAAAAAAAAGCCTCTGTACATGTATTACACTATTACATCCTGTGGCATTTACTCAGACCATTATATGTGTAATGGACACTTGTAATTATCAATGTTCAGCTTTTGAACTCCTTTCTTATTTGAAGGATTCCTTACCTCACAAAAGAGAAGTTGAAATGAACAGACACCTAGTATTCTAGCTTTTCTGCCAGCTGGGATGTAGGCCTTTGACTTAGGCTCTGCCGATCAGATGCACTCATCTGGGATTTTGAATTTGAAACTAATGACACAAAGAAACAAGGACAGTGGAGATTTCTTTCTGGTGTCAGTGGCAGCAGCATCAAGTTGGCAGGCACAACAGGGTTTGTGTTGCCAACCCTTGGATCCAATGTTGAATACCAGGGATAAACAACAGTACAAATTGCAGTTCCTGTGTTCAGTGGCAATGTTAGCAGTCAATAGACTCCCAATAGACTGGCCCTTTGAGTCTATTTTTTGGTTGTGGTGTTATCTGCATAGCTTCTCTTTATTTCTACCGTTCCCCCCAGTTAATCTCTGAGCCATTTCATTCAATAGTTTCAAGAAATTAACTGATGAAGAAATTCTTAGCAGGAATGGTTGTAGGCACTGGATCCTCAGGGAAAGGTGGGACGCGATGCTGGAGAGGTGGGATTGGTTAACTAGCCTGGTTTGGAATGAGGACAAGGAGGATCCAGCTAACACCAAGGAAATGAATTTTCAAAGCCCATGGCAAATAAGTAACAAAATAGCTAATTGAATAATTCCTTTGATCATCTGCCGTGATGTGCCAACTGAAGAAATGTCTATTCAGATAATTTACCCCCTTTTAAAAGAAACGTTTTTTAAGAACTGTTTTAGGTTCACAGCAAAATTGAGAGGAAGGTACGGAGCTTTCCCATGTATCTATTCCCCACACATGTATATCCTCCCCCATTGCCAATATCTCTGACCACAATGGTACATTCTTATGATTGATGAATCTAAATCGACACATAATTATACCAAATCCATAGTTTAGGGGTTCACTCTTGGTATTGTATCTTCTATGGGTTTGGATAAATGTATAATGATGTGTCCACCGTTATAACATACAGAATATTTTCAGTCCTAAAAATCTTTTGTCATTTCATCATTTAAAAAAATGGGTTACTTGTCTTTTTATAATTGAGTTGTAAGAGTTCTTTATATATTCTGTGTACTAGATCCTTAAAAGATATATGAACTGCATACATTTTCTCTCATTCTCTGAGTTGTCTTTTTTCTCTTTTTATGTTGTCCTTTGAAGCACAAAAAATTTTAATTTTGGCAATGTCCAATTTATTTTTTCCCTTGTTGCTTATGTTTCTTGATGTCGTATCTAAGAAACTATTGCTTAATCAAACTCACAAAGTTTTATACCTATGTTTTCTTCAAAAAGGTTTATAGTTTTAGGACTTACATTTATATCTTTGATTCATTTTGAGTTTTTTGTTTGTTTGTTTGTTTGTATTTTCAGTTGGAGTCTCGCTCTGTCGCCCAGACCAGAGCACAGTGGCCGCTTCCGGCCACCGCAGCCTCGACCTGCTGGGCTCCGCCGATCCTTCCGTCTCAGCCTTCCACGTAGCTGGAACTATAGGCGCGCGCTACCACACCCGGCTAATTTTTGATTTATTGTAGAGATGAGGTCTCGCCAAGTTGCCCAGGCGGGTCTCGAACCCGCGGGCTCAGGCAATCCACTCACCTCAGCCTCCCAAAGGCGCGGGATTACAGGCTGAGCCACCGAGCCCGGCTTGAGTTGTTTTTTTATATGGTGTGATGTTCGATTTTATTGTTTTCCATGTGGCTGTTCAGTTGTTTCAATACCCTTTGTTGAAAAGACTATTCTGTCCCCTATCCCTATTTGTCTTAGCACCCTTGTCATAATAAGTTGACCATATATGTGAGGATTTATTTCTGGACTCTCAATTCTATTCCATTGATTTACATGTTTATACTTAAGTCTCTACCACACTGTCTTAACTCTTGTAGTTTTGGTTTAAGCTAATGTTCTTTTTAAGGTTGCTTGACTATTCAGGGTCCCCTGCATTTCTATTAATATATAATTCTTTTAAAAATTAACTTTTTTTTTTTAGGACGGTTTTAGGTTCACAGCAAAATTGAGTGGAGAGTACAGACAGTTCCTGTATACCTCTCCCCAACTCCATGCACAGCTTCCCCCACTATCAACATCCTGCATCAGATCAGTAGTTAGTTATAATCTATGAAGCTACATTGATACATCATTATTACCCAAAGTCCATAGTTTACATTAGGATTTACTCTTGGTGCTATACATTCTATGGGTTGTGACAAATGTATAATAACATGTATCCACCATTATAGTATCATATAGAATAGTTTCACTGACGTAAAAGTTCTTTGTGTTCTGCCTCTTCATTCCTTCTTCCTTACTGTTCCTGGCAACCACTGATATTTTTACTGTCTCCACACAGTGTTTTGCCTTTTCCAGAATGTCATGTAGTTGGAGTCATAAATTGTATAGCCTTTTCAGATTGACTTCTTTCACTTATCAATATGCATTTAAGGCTCCTCTGTGTCTTTTTGTGGCTTACTAGCTAATTTTTTTTAGCACTGAATAATATTCCATTACCTCTATGTACCATCGTTTGTTTATTCATTCACCTGCTGATGAACATCTTGATTTTCTTCTAAGTTTTGGCAATTATAAATAAAGCTTCTATCAACATGTGTGAAGGTTTTTGTGGGGACACAAATTTTCAACTCACATGGGTAAGTATCCAGGAGCATGATTGCCATACTGTATTATAAAAGTATGTTTAGTTTTGTAAGAAACTGCCAAGTTCTCCTCCAGAGCAGCCGTACCATTTTACGTCCCACCAGCGATGAATGAGAGTTCCTGATGCTTCTCATCCTCATCAAACATCTGGTTTTGTCAGTGTTTTGAATTTTGGCCATTCTCATAAGTAGTGGTATCTCATTGTTTTAATTTGTATTTCTCTCATTAATATGATGTTGAGCATACAGATGCTTATTGTCATCTGTATCTTTTTGGTAAAGTGTCTATTCAGGTTTTTTACCCATTTTTAATTAGGTTGTTTGATTTCTTACTGTTGAGTTTTAAGAGTTCTTTGTAGGCCAGGCGTGGTAGCTCAAGCCTGTAATCCCACCATTTTGATTGGCTGAGGTGAGGGGATTGCCAGAGCCCAGGGGTTCATGACTAGCCTGGGCAACTTGGTGAGACCTCATCTCTACAATAAATAAAAAAATTAGCTGGACGTGGTAGCACGCGCCTGTAGTTCCAGCTACTTGGAAGGCTAAGGCAGAAGGATCACCTGAGCCCAGCAAGTTGATGCTGGGGTGGCCGTGAGTGTGCCACTATACTCCAGCCTGGGCAACGGAGTGACTCCAACTCAAAAAAAAATTTTAAAAAGTTCTTTGTATATTTTGGATAGCAGTTTGGAAGTATTCCCTTCTTGACTTTTTGGGACAGTTTTAGTAGGACTGGTATTAGTTCTTCTTTAAATGTTTGGTAGAATTCGACAGCAAAGCCATTGGATCCTGGGCTTTTATTTAATGGGAGACTCTTTTATTGTGGCTTTTTTTTTTTAATCTCTTTACTTGCTATTGGTATATTCAGGTTTTAAATTTCTTTATGGTTCAATCTTGGTAGGTTGTATGTGTCCAGGAATTTAACCATTTCTTCTAAGTTTTCCAATTTATTGTCATATAAATTGCTCATAGTAGTTGCTTATAGCAGTCTCTAATGATCCTTTGGATTTTTGCTGTATCAGTTGGAATATCTCCTTTTTTATTTTGGATTTTGTTTATTTGGGTCTTCTCTCATTTTTTCTTAGTTTGGCTAAAGGTTTGTTGATTTTGTTTATCTTTTAAAAAATCAACTTTTCATTTTGTTGATCTTTTATATTTTTAAAATTTCATTTTATTTATTTTGACTCATTTTTGTGGTTTCTTCTACTGATTTTGGGGGGGTTTTTGCTCTTGTTTTTTTAGTTCTTTAAGATGTATTGTTAGATTATTTATTTGAAGTTTTTCTGCTTTTTTTAATGTAGGTACTTATTTCTATACACTTGACTCTTAGTACATTTTTACTCTATCCCATTGATTTTGATACGTTGTGCTTCCATTTTCATTTGTTTTGAGAAGTTTAAAAATTTTCTTCTTAATTTCTTCATTGACTCACTAGTCATTCAGGAGCATATTATTTAGTTTTCATGTGTTTGTATAGTTTCCAAAAGTCCTCTTGTTTCTCTTGTTACTGATTTCCAGTTTTATTCCATTGTGGTCAGAGAAGATATTTGATGTAATTTCTTTTTTTTTTTTAAATTTAAAAACTTGTTCTGTGTCCTAACATATGGTTTATCCTTGAGAATGATTCATGTGCTAAGAAGAATGTGTATTTTGCAGCTACTGGATAAAATGATATGTAAATATCTATTAGATCCATTTGGTCTATAGTGCACATAAGTCTGATGTATCTTTGTTGGTTTTCTGACTGGATGATCTGTTCAGTACTGAAAGTGGAGTGTTGAAATTTCCAGCTATTATTATATTGGGGGCCTATCTCTCAATAGCTCAAATAATATTTATATATCTGGGTGCTCAAGTGTTGGGTGCATATATATTTACAGTTGTTATATTTTCTTGCTGTATTGACCCATTTATCCTTATATAATGACTTTTTTGGTTTCTTTCTATAGTTCTTGTCTTGAAATCTATTTCATCTGATATAAATATAGCTACTCTTGCTCATTTCTGGTTTCCACTTGCATGAAATATCTTTTTCCATCCCTTTAGTTTTAGTCTGCATATGTCTTTACGGGTGAAGTAGGTTTCCTGTAGGCAGCATATAGCTGAATCTTGTTCCCCCCCATTCAGTAATTCTATGTCTTTTAATTGGAGACTTTATTCTATTTACATTCAATGTTGTTATTGATAGGTATGGACTTACTGCTCCACTTTGTTACTTGTTTTCTGGTCCTTCCTTCCTTTGTGTACAAGTTATTTTCTCTGGTAGTATGTATTAATTTCTTCCTTTTTATTTTTTTTGTATCTGTTGTAGGTTTTTTGATTTGAGGTTACCATGAGGATTGCAAATAATATCTTATAATCAATTATTTTAAACTGATGACAACTAAACTCAGATTATAAACAACAACAACAAACATACAAATAAGCAAAGAGAAAATAATAGAAACTCTACTCTTTAACTCCATACTCCCTTTAAAAATTTTTGTTATTTTTATTTATATCTTTTTATTCTATCTATCCAATCGATCATCTTTTATTTATTTATTTATTTATTTTTGAGTTGGAGTCTCACTCTGTTGCCCAGGCTGGAGTGCCATGGCATGTTCATGGCTACCACACCCTCGACCTGCTGGGTTCAGGTGATCCTTCTGTCTTAGCCATCCAAGTAGCTGTAATTACAGGTGTGCACCACCATGCCTGGCCAATATTTTGACTTACTGTAGAGATGAGGTCTTGTCAAGTTGTCCAGGATGGTCTTGAACTCCTGGGCTCAGTCAATCCTCTTGTCTCCGCCTCCCAAAGTGCAGGTGTTACAAGCGTGAGCCATTGCACCTGCCTATACTGTCTATATTTTACAAAGTGGTAGTTATTATTTTGGATAGGTTTGTCTTTTAGTCTTCCAACTTGAGATATGAGTGGGTTCCCTACCACAATTACAGTGTTAGAGTATTATGTATTTATATATGTACTTACTATTACCAGTGGGTTTTGCACCTTCAGATGATTTCTAATTGCTTATTAATATCCTTTTCTTTCAGACTGAAGAACTTCTTTTAGCAAAATTTGTAGGACAGGTCTGGTGTAGATGAAATCACTCAGCTTTGTTTTTCTGGAAAAGTCTTTATATGTCCTTCATGTTTGAAGAATATTTTCTCTGGATATATTCCAGGATAAAAGTTTTTTTTCTTTCTTCTTTCTTTTTTTTTGAGTTGGAGTTTCACTCTGCCACCCAGGCTGGAGTGCAGTGACCACTCCTGGCCACTGCAGCCTCGACATGCTGGGCTCCGGCGATCCTTCTGCCTCAGCCTTCCAAGTAGCTGGAACTACAGGCGCGCGCTACCACGCCCAGCTAATTTTTTGATTTATTGTAGAGATGAGGTCTCGCCAAGTTGCCCGGGTGGGTCTCAAACCCGCGGGCTCAGGCAGTCCACTCACCTCAGCCTCCCAAAGGCACGGGAATACAGGCTGAACCACCGAGCCCGGCTTGATAAAAGTTTTTTTTCTTCAGCACTTTTGAATATGTCATTCCTGGCCTGTAAATCTTCCACTGAGAAGTATGTTGCCAGAGGAATTGGAGCTCCTTTGCATATTATATGTTTCTTTTCTCTTGCTGCTTTTAAGATCCTTTCTTAATCCTCGACCTTTGGGAGTTTGATTAGTACATGCCTCTTTATGTTGAAACTTCTTGGTATTCTATGACCTTCTTGTACCTGAATATTGATATCTTTCTATAGGTTAGGAGAGTTCTGTTATTGTTTCTTTGAATAAACTTCCTATACTGATCTTTCTCTACCTCAGTCTCTTAGATTTGCTCTTTTGAGGTTATTTTCTAGATTTTGTAGGCATGGTCCATTCTTTTTTTTTCTCCACTGAGTGTATTTTCATAGAGCCTGTCTTCAAGCTCAATCATTCTGTCTTCTGCTTGATGAATTCTGCCTTTGAGAGACTCTCATGCCGTTTTCAGTTTGTTAATCAAATCTTTCAGCTCCAGAATTTCTACTTGATCTTTAAACATTATTTCAATCTCTTTATTAAATTTCTGTGATAAGATTCTGAATTCCTTCACTCTTTTTTTGAAGTTTGTTGAGCTTCCTCAAAACAGCTGTTTTGAATTCTCTGTGTGAAGTATCACATAGTATCTGTCACCCCAGGAGTAACTTATTTAGTTCATTTGGTGAAATCTTGTTTTGCTGAATGTTCTGATACTTGTGGATGTTTGTCAGTGTCTGAGCACTGAAGAGTTACTTATTCTAATCTTTGCAGTTTGGGCTTGTTTGTACCCATCCTTCATGAGAAGGCTTTTCAGGTATTCAAAGAGAATTCTGTTGTGATATAAGTCTTTGGTCACTACAACCATTTCTGCAGTAGGCAGTGCCCCAAACCCAGTAACACTGAGACTCTTTTTGACTCATACTGCCTTGGTGGGCTTGGGTAAGATCTAGGAGAATTCCCTAGATTACCATGCAGAGTCTCTTGTTCTTTGCCCTCATTTTCCCCCAAACAGGACTTACCTCCTCCCCCTAATGTTTATTCAAGGCCCCAGGGCTCCTTAGTTAATGGATGGGTGAATCTTGCCAGAACTGGGTCCTTCTCTTCAGTGCAGCAGCCAGGGTGGATTTAGGAATGTCATCCAGGAGGTACTGCCTGGAACTGGGGCTTCAGGAATCTGCTTGTTGCTTTATTTTACTGTGGCTGAGCTGATACTCAAGTTGCAAGACAAAGCCCTCCTTTCTCTCTCCTTTTTACAAGTGGAAGGTGTCTCCCTGAACTGCACTGCCTGGAGTTGGGGGAGGGTGACACAAGTAGTCCCTTTGCAACCACAACTGGTGTCTCACTGGGTCATATATACTCCAGGTCCACTGGCTCTGAGCCAAGGGCGGCACCTGGACTTGCCCAAGGACTGCAGTCCTTGTGGCCTGACTGCCTTTCAAATTTATTTGGGATTCCAGGGCGCTTTTCCTGTGGTGGAGCTACCCAGAACTCAGGTTTCTACACTGGGGTTGGGGCTTTAGGGATTCTCCTCTAGCTGGGCCTAGTGTTTTTTTGTTGTTGTTGTTGGGGTCTCACTCTGTCTCTCAGGCTGGAGTGCAGTGGCATGAACATGACAATCATAGCTTACAGCAGCCTCAACTTTTGGGCTCAGGTGATCCTTCTACCTCAGTATTCTGAGTAGATGGGACTATAGGTGCCCACCCCCACAGCTGTCTGATATATATATATATTTGAGTCGGAGTCTCACTCTGTCACCCAGGCTGGAGTGCAGTGGCATGCTCATGGCCACTGCAGCCTCGACATGCTGGGCTCAGGCGATCCTTCCACCTCAGCCTTTTAAGTAGCTAGAACTACAGGAATATGTCACCTTGCCCCACTAATTTTTTATTTATTTATTTATTGTAGAGATGAGGTCTCGTCAAGGTGTCCAGGCTGGTCTCAAACCCGTGGGCTCAGGCAATCCTCTCACCTCGGCCTCACAAAGTGCTGGGATTATAGGCATGAGACACTGTGCCTGGCCTGTCTGATTTTTTGTGGAGATGAAGTTTTGCTATTTTGCCCAAGCTGGTCTGAACTCCTGGGCTCAAGCAATCCACCTCCTCAGCCTCCCAAAGTGCTGGAATTTGAGGCATGAACCACCGTGTCTAGTTTAAATGCTTCTTCCATAGACACTGGTATAATTCTGCCCTCTCTTGTGTTCTGTAGTGACAGGACAGTGGTGGGTTCCAGTGTAAAGTCCCACAATCACTTCATCATCTTCCCCTAAGCACACAACTTCTCGGCCCGTCTGATTTTTTTGTAGAGACGAAGTTTTGCTATTTTGCCCAAGCTGGTCTGAACTCCTGGGGTCAAGCAGTCCACCCTCTCAGACTCCTAAAGTGCTGGGATTACAGGAGTGAATCTCTGGGCCTAGTTTAAATGCTCCTTCCATAGGTACTGGCAAAATTCTGCCCTCTTGTATTCTGTAGTGACAGGACAGTGGTGAGTTCCAGTGTAAAGTCCCACAATCACTTCATCTTCCCCTAAGCACACAGATTCTCTTTCCACGTGCTGCCAGGGTATGGGGAAGGGATGGTGTAGGCAGTGCTAAACTGTTTTTCTTACACATTTCAGAGCCTCCTTCCTGGGTATAATGTTAAAACCAGATACTATGGTCACTTACCTAATTTTGTTTGTTTGTTTTTTGTTTTGAGTTGGGGATCTCACTTCTGTCACTCAGCCTGGCCAGCAGTGGCACAATCACACCCACAGCAGCCTTGAACTCCTGGCTCAAGCAATTTTCCCACCTCAGTCTTCTGAGTAGCTAGGACTACACCTTGCAACACCATGCTTGGCTAATTTTTTTTTTTTTTTTGAGTCAGAGTCTCACTCTGTTACCCAGGCTGGAGTGCAGTGGCACACCCAGTCTCAACCTGCTGGACTCAGGTGATCCTTTTGCCTCAGCCTTCCAAACAGCTGGAACTACAGGAACATACCACCACGCCCGGTTAATTTTTTGATTTATTGTAGAGACGAGGTCTTACCAAGTTGTCCAGGCTGGGCTCGAACCCGTGGGCTCAGGCAATCCTCTCACCCTGGCCTCCCAAAGTGCTGGGGTTACAGGCTTGAGCCACCACGCTTGGCTGCTTGGCTAATTTATTTTTGGTGAGAAAACATCTCTATATTGCCCAGGCTGGTCTCAAACTCCTGGGCTCAAGCAATTCTCCCGCCTCAGCCTCTCAAAGTGTTGGGATTACAGATGTGAGCCACCATGCCTGTCCTTACCTGACTGTTGGTTCTTATGTAGGTACTTTCTTGCAAAGATGGTTGTTCAGTTTGGTGTTCCTGTAGGAGGATGATGGCTGGAGGGGTCTACATGGCCATCTTGCTCTACCTCTAACTATTACTTTTCTAATTATTAGTTTATATAAATTAATTTTTAATGGCTACATCAACAACTAGCTTTCAAAATTCCTGCCAATTTAACAATTGTCTTTTGAGGGTCACTTTACCAGCCCCAATGAATCTGAATCAATTTAGGCATGAGAATGGACACTATTTGTTCAAGATTGTGGCAGAGAAGAAACAAAGACAGAACTCCATCATTTCCCCTCTTGTTTTGTACTTTCTTGCTGGAAAAGCCACCATAACCTGCACACATCATTTTAAAGCACTTCTCCCATTTTTTCACAATTCTTTCTCTACATCCTTGGGGTTGATCTTGTATGTAGATGAAAATACCAAACTCTGTAAAATATAAAAAGAGGTTTATTCTGAGCCAAATGTGAGTGACTAAGGTCTGTGATATGGTCCCAAGAGGTCCTGAAAACATGTGCCCCAAATGGTTGAATTACATTGTGACTATATATATTTTTAGGGAGACAGAAGTTACAGATAAAACATAAATCAATATGTGTGAGGTTACATTTGTTGAGCATGGAAATGTGGGACATCTCCAAGTGGGGAGAACTTCAGGTCATAGGTAGATTAAAATATTTTCTGATTGGTACTCTGTAGAAAGAGTTAAGCTCTGTCTAAAGAATTTGAAATCAGTAAAAGAAATGCTTAAGATAACAGGGAATGGGGGTGGGGGTGGGGGTGA
>NW_007246398.1:45146-58125 GCF_000164805.1 Carlito syrichta | reverse complement strand
GGGGGTGGGTTCTGAGGAAGCCAAGGCTCTCAAAATGTAGTGATGGTTCAAGTAACAGATTTCAGAGAAAATAGGTAGAAAATGTCTTAAAGGAAAAAAAAATAAAAAAAATAAAATGTCTTGAAGGGTGTTCTCTATAGATGTTAACTTCTCCAAGAGACGGCTATGCAGGGTCACTTAACAACATGTCAAAGAAACATATTTTGGGGTGAAATATTTTTATTTCCTTTAGGGCAGGGATCCCCAATCCCTGGTCCGTGACTTGTTAGGAACCAGGCTTCAAGGTAGTAGAAGGTGAGGAGCAGGTGAGTGAGCAAAGCTTCATCTGTATTTACAGCTGCTCCCCATTGCTCACATCACCACCTGCGCTCCACCTTCTGTCAGATCAGCAGTGGCATTCAATTCTCATAGGAGCCGAGCCTCATTGTGAACTGCGTGTGAAAGGGATCTAGGTTGCACATTCCTTATGAGAATCTAGTGCCAGGTGATCTGAGGTAGAGCTGAGGCGGTAATGCTAGAGCTGGGAAGTAGCTGCAAATATAGATTAGCTTTAGCAGTGAGATTTGACAACACAGAGACCATAATAAATCAATTGCTTGCAGACTCATATCAAATCCCTACCAGTGAGTGGCAAGTGAGTTGATGTACTTCAGTTGTACAGCTGCACTAGTGGCAGACTTTAAGTCAGAATCCAACACTTATTTTGGTCTGTGTGTGGCCTGCCTATTATTTTATTTACCACTTCCATCTGTGCCTCTTGTTTTTTATGTTGAGCTGTGTAACTATTTCATTATATATTACAATGTGATAATAATAGAATTAAAGTGCACAATAAATGTTATGTGCTCGAATCATCCCAAAACCCTATGCCCCTACTCCCCTCCACCCATGGAAAAATTATCTTCTGGTCTTGATGCCAAAAAGGTTGGCGACTGCTGCTTTAGGGCCTGCAGAGTCAGGTTGGAATTTGGTATCTTATTGCCACAAATTCTGTCTTGTCAGTCTTATGATCTCTATTTTAATGTTAATGCTCGTCAGTTTTGCCTAAAACTCCAGGGGAGTGTATATAACAAGGCATGTCCAACTTCCTTTTTTGTTATGGCCTGGGATTTAGTTTTTAAGGTTTCCATTGGCCCAGAGAGGGTCCATTCAGTTGGTTTGGGGAGGCTTTACATTTTATTTTTGGTTTACATTGGGAGGGATGTTCAGTGCTCTTGATGGTTCAGCATCTTGTCCTTGTAAATTTTCCTACCTTTGGAAACAGTGCTTTCAATAGGCAAGTGAGGTAACAACACACTTTTATAAGAGTGTGATTTGCTAGTGCTGTGCTCCATGCCTGCTGCTGCCCTTACCCTGGAGGAGAGGGTGTGTCTGTGCCTAGTGAGAGAATCTTTCTTGTTATCTCAAGGGCATTTCCAGGGGATAAGTGTCTATTCACTTGTCCACAGTGATGCTTCTTTTTTAGACAGTTGTCAGTCTCTGGATAAGAAGGATTCATCCTGAGAGGCTTTGTGTCCCTGATGCCTGAGGGCAGAGAACTGCTATTTCAACTGTAAGCTGGGAGAATTAACTAAGAATTAATAAAGTTACTGCTCAAGTAGAGCAAAGAAGGCCTTATTTTATTCATGGTTTGTACTTGAATGTTAATTTTCTGGGAAACGTTTGATGTGTATTTTTTTTAAGTGCAGCATACATTTAGAAGTTACAGTAGGCCACTTACATGGTATGATTATACTTTTGGTGAGTGCTATTCATAAATATTAGTCATGTACTTTGGGGACTCATTAAACTTGATTTAGGTGATATATTAAATAATTTATGGGTTTGATAGGGTGTTGCAATTAATTTCCATTTTTCTGCAGGGAAGAAGCTGAGAAATATAGCATTTTATGAGAAATGAGTGAGAGACGAAATGGGGGGAAACCCTCCCGATGGCAGGTGGGCAGGACTAGCTGGCAAGTCTATGTGACCCAGGAAACACACTGGAAGACATGTGGAATGGCCTAATTCCCTGAGGCACACCGGAGACTGCACACCCAGCCAGCTGAGTTTGTTCATTCTTTTCCTCTTCTTTAGGAGCTATATGACAATTTTTGGGCAAGAGAGATTCTTTCTCCCCCTGGATATTGCTTATGACAGTACATTTGCTAATCACTTGAATAAGTTGTGTAAGTTTGTTCCTGTGCTTCTTTTGCTGACTATACAGCATGTACCACCCAGTATACTTGACCATTTTCTTAATGAATGCATTTATCTCAATATTTCTACCAATATGCTATTTCTCCTTAGGGAATAAACATTTAATGCAAGAATATTATTTAGGTATATCAGAAAAAAAATGTAGAGACAAATTTTAGCAATAAGTACAATTTTTAAAATCCCTTTCCATCTCATTCCTTGTATTATTTGCAAGGGAGTCCAGCTTTCAGAAGTATTGGCTCACTAAATAGAGAGAACAAACTATTTTTAGCTCACTATATGGTAGTCAACAATTCTGATTAGATAACGTTTGGGTCAGTTTTGATTTGGAAAAAAAAGATGTTCTTGTGTTTTAATAAAGGAAGTCAGGATGTTTTATTATTCATAGCATATCTTGGAATGCAAGGCTTTAAGAAATCTTAGTCTTTTTTTTTGTTTAGAATCTTAGTCTTTTTTTTTTAATCAGAATTTGTATGCGAACTTACTTAGCTGAATGGTAGACAGAGTTAGGCCAAGGGTAGCATGACAATTTTTCTTTCCCAGGTGACTACCATTTATTAGTTTAGAGTTAGGAGGAAAGTGTTGATTGCAATTATTCTTTAAGTATCTTATCATATATTTGTGTACACGCATAACTTTCCCTCTACCTTGATTAGGAGAATCTTATCACTTGTGGCAGACAGAATGTTAGATAATCTCTGGGCTCAGAAGAGAAAGAGCGGCAGATAAGAAAACCAGAAAAAGACTGAGAGAGCCAAACCTGAGAGAGGCTCCTAGCCTCGTACATACCTTTACACACCCTTACACTTTCTTAAAAAAATGCACCACTCTTCCTTAGTTGCTTACATCATCCTTTCTTTTTAACCCCACAAATTTCCACAGAGTGAAGATTCATTTGGGTTACTGAGTATCATCATTAATAATATGAAAATTCTGGAGGGTTAGATGACTCCTCAGTCATTTACAGACAGGGTGAGTGAGTGAGTCCTTTTGCTTACTCCTCCTGAACTACATGGACCTCTACTGTCAAGATAATCATCCGACAACACCAATTTTACTTATTTAGAGTATGTATGAAATTCATGAATTAACACACATTGTGAAAAGTCAGACAATTTGTGTATATATGGAGTAAAAATGCAGTTCATTTATATATTACCTCAATTTCTTCACCCCCCCATAGTTCTAAGCACACATATATATGTTTTGCACTTAACAATATGTCTGGAAATGCTCCCTTTTTGCCACATCCTCTCCAACATCTTGTTTTTTGAGTTATTGATGATGGTCACCCTGACTGGCTTAGGTAGTATCTCAGTATAGTTTTAATTTGCACTTCTTGGATGACTAGAGAGGCTGAGCGTTTTCTCCTCTATCTGTTGGCTGCTCGTATGTCTTCTTTTGAGAACTGTATTCATATCTTTTGCCCACTTTGTAATGGGGCTGTTTGTTTTTTTCTTTTTGGCACTTATGAGTTTCTTGTAGATCCTAGATGTTAGGCCTTTGTCAGATATACAGTTGGCAAGTATTTTTTTTTTACCAGTTTGTGGACTGTCTCCCCTCTCTCTTGATGGTTTCTTTGGCTTTGCAGAAGCTTGTCAGTTTGATGAGGTCCCACTTGTCTATCTATCTCTTATGGCATGGGCACTTGGGGTTTTGATCAGGAATTGGCTGCCAGTTCCAATTTCCATAAGGGTGCTTCCTGCATTTTCTAAGGTTCTTATAGTTTGAAGTTTTACATTTAGGTCTTTAATCCATTTAGAGTGGATTTTTGTGTGTGGTGATAGGTAAGGATCTTGTTTTAATCTTCTGTATTTGGTCAGCCAATTTTCTCAGCACCACTTACTGAACAGGTTCTTTTCTCCTCAGTTGTTGGTGGTGGAGGCTTTGTTGAAGATGAGTTGGTTGAGAAATTGAGGCTTTTCTTCTGGAATCTCTATCTTGTTCCATTGGTCTATGTGCCTATTCTTGTACCAATACCAGGCTGTTTGATTATTGTAGCTTCATAATAGAGTTTAAAGTCTGGGAGTGTGATACCTCCTGCTTTGCTTTTTTTTTTTGCTGAGGATTGTTTTGGTGATTTGTGGTTGTTTATGCTTCCATATGAATTCCTTTATTGTTTCCAGGTCTGAGAAGAATGCTGCTGGCAATTTAATGGGTATTGCATTAAATCTGTAGATTGTCTTGGGGTAGGATGGACATCTTAACAATTCATGAGTGTAAACTAGTACAGTGTCTGTGGAAGACAGTGTGGTGATTCCTAAAAGATCTAAAAATCGACCTTCCATACGACCCCACAAACCCCCTACTGGGAATATACCCGGAAGAACTCAAATCACTCTATAAAAAAGATAGGTGCACATGTATGTTTACCACAGCATTGTTCACAGTAGCAAGAACATGGAACCAACCGTGTTGCTCATCAAAAGAGGACTGGATAAAAAAATGTGGTACATGTACCATAAGAAATAAGATAGATAAGTGGGACCTCATCAAACTAATGAGCTTCTGCAAAACAAAAGAAACCATCAAGAGAGCAGCGAGACAGCCCATAGAATGGGAAAAGATATTTGCCAACTGTATATCTGACAAAGACCTAACATCTAGGATCTACAAGGAACTCAAATGTGCCGAAAGGAAAAAACCAAACAGCCCCATTAAAGAGTGGGCAAAATACATGAATAGACACTTTTCAAAAGAAGATATATGGGCAGACAACAGACACATGAAAAAGTACTCAACCTTATCATCAGAGAAATGCAAATCAAAACCACATTGAGATACCACCTAAACCCAGGAAGAATGGCCATCATTAATAAAACAAACAACGACAGATGCTGGTGAGGATGTGGAGGAAAAAGATGCTTCTACACTGCAGGTGGGAATGCAAACTAGTGCAACCTCTTTGGAAGACAGTATGGCAATTTCTGAAAGAACTAGAAATTGACCTTTCATATGACCCAGCAATTCCTCTGTTGGGAATATACCCGGAGAAACTCAAATCATTCAACAAAAAAGAAACCTGCACACATATGTTTGTTGTATCTCTATTCACAATAGTAAAAACATGGAACCAACCATGCTGCCCATTGAAGCTAGACTGGATTAAAAAAATGTGGTACATATACACAATGCAATATTATGCAACCATAAAGAAGGACAAACATATGGACTTCGCAGCAACTTGGATAGATTTAGAGTCGCTCATACTGATATATCACAAAAACAAAGAACAGAGTACCATATGTTCCCCATAAGTGGGCCTTGAACAATTATCATAATACTCTAAGAAAGGAATTGGCAATAGTGGGAAACTGCCAGGGGAGGGGTGGTGGGATTTTCAGTTGAGGGAAACTGCTAGGGAAGGGAGGGATACACCTCATCAACAAGGGTACTTGCATAATCAACATTTGTATACCTAACCCTGAATTGTACCCCACATCTTTAAAATAAAAAAATGTGGTATATGTACAAAATGGAATATTATGCAGCCATCAAGAAGAACAAAATCATGAACTTCACAGCAACCTGGATGGACTTAGAGTCTATAATACTGAGTAATATTTCACAGAAACAAAGAGCTGAATATCACATGTTCTCACTCATAAGCAGACCTTGAAAAACTATTGTAATACTATAAGAAAAGGATTGGCAGTAGCAGAAAACTGCCGGGAGGGGGACAGGGAAGCGGGATTGGCAGTAGTGGGAATCTGCCTGGGGAAGGGTGAGGGGCACACATCATCAACAAGGGTACCTGCATAATGAACATTTGTATACCTAACCCTGAATTGTACCCCACATCTTTAAAATAAAAAAGTTAAAAAATAAAACAAACAAAAACAATATGTCTGAAGATCTTCCCAGAACAGTAAATACTGCTTAGCTAAAATTTAAACACATTGTTGCATGATGTCACACTAGGTGGAAATAAAAAGTTATAAACTAAAAGTTCTGCTTTGGTTGAAATGAGCATAAAAAGAACCACCGGTTTAGATTCTCAATGGTATTTGATAAGAACTCTTGAGGAATAAAGAAAGTGATGAAGTTATTTATCAGGTTAATTTCCAAAAGGGAGGGAAGGAAGGAAGACAAAATATGCTTGTATTTGGTCTTCCTAAGAACATAATGGACAAGACTTGCAGTCAAAATTTCCTTAAGGCTAATTTTATATGTGCTCTTCTCTTGCAAAACGATTATAGTTTTCTTTTAAATTTTGATGTGTGGTACCAACTTCTAAAGGTTATATAAACTGTAAACTTAAGTGATACAGAATGGACTTTATATAGAAAATTATAATTTGCTCTAAGGAGTTATTTTTGTTCAGGAGGTTAAATATTTTCACTAACCTTGTTTTAATTACCCCATTAATATGCTCTCACTCATCTTCTTATAAATAATACTTTGATACATATACATTGTATAAAGTCTTTTGCCAGACAATGGAAAATATCTACCCATAACTGTAGATAGTCCCTTCTTCTTGCTGGTTGAACAAGTTAAAAAAAATATGCAAAACACAAAATTGCATTCTCTAACAATAGTATGGAAGTTCTATAATCTATTTAATCACTCTCCTGCTGATGAGCATTTATTTTGATTTCTATATTTACTTATTACAACATCCTGCAACAAACATCTTTGTATACATTTTTGTAATTATGTGGAGGTATGTGCAAGTAAGAGAGATATCTAGAATTGGAATTTCTATGTCAAAACATGTGCATTTTACTTTTTTCTTTCTTTCTTTTTTTTTAGAGACATGGTCTCACTCTCAGTTTCCCAAAGCATTGGGATTACAGGTGTGAGCCATTGTACTTGGTCTGCATTTTACATTTCGAAAGAGAAATCATCCTCTTAATAGCTTGTATCTTTCCACAGGTATATGAGATATCTGTTATCTAGTATAATCACAACAGCACATTTAAAAATTACTGCTTTATTGAAATGTTATTCTGAAATATTATTCACCTACCATCAAATCTACCCAATTAAAGTGTACAATTCAATGATTTTTAGTATATTTACAGACATATGCCATCACTGCCACAATCTACTTTTAGAACACTTTCTCCACTCCAAAAAGAAACTTTGTATCCATTAACAGTCATTCCACCTTCTCCCAACTCCCAGCTTCTTTGCACCAGGCAGTCATTAATCTACTTTGGGTCTCTATAGGTTTGCTTACTCTGGACATTTCGCACAAACAGAATCACGCAGTGCAGGGTCTTTTGTGTCTGGCTTCTTTGACTTAGCATACATTTTCAAGGTTCATCCACATTGTCTTGCTTGTCAGTACTTCATTTCTTTTTTATGGCTGCATAATATTTCATTGAATGGATATATCACATTTTGTTTATCTGCTCATCAGTTAATGGACGTTAGGGTTGTTACCATTGTTTGGTTGTTATGAATAATGCTTCTATGAATGAATAACTGTGGACAAGTTTTTTTGTGGACATATATATGTTTCTGTTTCTCTAGGAGTAAAATTACTGGGTCACATGATAACTCCGTCAAACTCTTGGAGAAATTGCCAAACTGTTTTTCATAATGGCTGCACCATTTTGCTGTCTCATCAGCATAGTATTAGGGTTTCAATTTCTCCATATCCTCAGCTCTCTGTCTTTTTGATTCTAGCCATTGTAGTGGATGTGAGGTGGTATCTCATTGTGATTTTGATTTGCATTTCCCTAATGACTAATGATGGTAAGCATCTTTTCAACATATATTTATAGATTAATTGCATATCTTCTTTGGAGAAATATCTATTTAGATTCTTCACCCACTTTTAAATTGGGTGATCTTTTTACTATTGAGTTATAAAAGTTCTTTATATATTCTGGTTACAAGTCCTTTGTCAGATACATGGTTTGCAAATATTTTCTCCTATTCTGTCTGATATTTTCAGCCCAAAATTGCATTTTATCAATCTTTTAATTATTGTCAATCTGATAGGCTTTAGCAATGGCTTCTCATTGACCAATTTGCATTCCATTTTCCTCAGTTTGAAACAGATATTTATATATTTATCAGCTATTAATAGTGCTTCTGTTGTGTGTTGCTTGGTTCTGTATTTTGCCATGTTTTGTTTGATACTTCTATAAGACCTAGTTAACAGTTGATTAAAATGTTCTGTTCTAGCCTCCTTCCTTGCTGATATTCTTTTTTTTTTTTTCAATAATCAATATTTTTTTATTATGATATTGTGGGGTACAGTTAAGGGTTAGGTATACTAATACATTTCATTCAGGCACCCTATTGATTAGAGGTGCTTCCGATCCCCAGACAAATATTTGCCCATTAATCCCATCTCCCTTCCCCCCCGATATTCTTTTTTTTCAGTCTTTATTTATTTATTTTAGGGTTGTGGGGTACAACTGGGGATTTATTACATAAGTAGGTTACATGCAGGTGAAGTGTGGGCTTCTAGCTGGCCCTTTCTCCCTCTGATAGTGGACCAGGTACCCAGTGTGTTGTCACGTGCCCCCCTCCCTCCTCCCTTCCACCCTCCCTTAGCAGTGACCAGTGTCTGCTGATCCCACTCTTGTGCTAGCGTGACCAGTGTTTAGGGTCAACTTGTGAGTGAGAGCATGTGGTATCCAGTTCTTTTATTTCTGTGATAGTACTCTTAGAATGATGGTCTCCAGCTGCATCCAAATTGCTGTAAAGGTCATGAGTTTGTTCTTCTTTATGGCTGCACAATATTCCATCATGTGTATGTACTACATTTTCTTTATCCTGTTCACTTTTAATGGGTATCGGGGTTGTTAGACCCATGTTTTTGCTTTGTGATAGTGTTGCAATAAACATGCATGTGCAGATGTCTTTTTGGTAGAGTGTTTTATGTTCCTATGGGTATCTTCCCAGGACAGGTCTTGCTGAATTGTATGGAAGCTCAATTAGTAGTTCTTTGAGAAATTGCCACACTGCTTTCCACAGAGATTGAACTAGTTTACGTTCCCTCCAACAGTCTCTTTTTCTCCACAGCTGTGTCAGCATTTGTTTTTTGACTTACTAATGATAGCCATTCTGACTGGTGTTAGGTGATATCTCATTCTAGTTTTGATTTGCAGTTCTTTGATAATTAGCAAGGCTGAGCATCTTTTCATGTTGATGTTGGCTGCTTGATGTCATCCTTGGAGAAGTGTCTGTTCATGTCCTTTGCTCACTTTTTTCGGTTTGTTTGTTTGCTGATATTTTTTAGTAAGGACCTGGAAGACTAGACGTGGATCTTTTAAACTCTTAGGGGATTTCTACTAGAAAGTGACACCACAGAAAGCTGACCCTCCAGTCCAGCCCCAGGACCATGGACTGCCCCTTTCTTTCTTTTGTTCTGGTAGTAGTTCTGCCCTCTCTCCCCTGAATAGTGAGGGGCCTATGCACAGGGTGTTGACACTGTGGCTTTCATGACCACACTTCTTTCATCTCTCCACAAAGGACACCTCCTCATTACACACCCAGTGCACTGGGCAGCCCAGGTACCTGTAGAAGGGGGCAGACTCCAGGTGAATGTGTCCCCATGGCCCCGTGGATTCCTAACTCCAGGCCCAGGCAGAGGGGTGACTTCTGAGGCGGTTCAGAGAAGGATCTCAAGGCATGGAGCCCAGTGCAGGGGGTGGGGGGAAACCCATCTTGCAGTGGCCTAATGATTAAACATTTTGTACAAAAAATGCTGCACTAAAAATAAATGCTATTATTAACTTATAAATGGGAAAACCCATCACAGTTTCCATACAATTGATTTGCTAATTAGCTTTTTGTGACCCACTTATTAGGCTATTATGTCAAATCCATGTTGACTTGCTCCTAGTCTTTATATTTGTTCATTCCTGTTGTAAACTGTCATATGTGCACAGTCAGCCTGAAATTAGGAATTTAATTTTGAAACTATTAAATATATTTAGAATCTTGATTTTCTAAGAGCTTACTGGGGAAATAAAAAATTTAGTCTTAGTTTTCTTTTTTTTTTTGAGTTGTAGTCTCACTCTGTCGCCCAGACTGGAGGGCAGTGGCCACTCCTGGCCACTGCAGCCTCAACCTGCTTGGGCTCTGGCGATCCTTCCGCCCCAGTCTTCCTAGTAGCTGGAATTTTAGGCGCGGGCTACCACGCCTGGCTAATTTTTGATTTATTGTAGAGGTGAGGTCTTGCCAAGTTGCCCAGGCGGGTCTCGAACCCGCAGGCTCAGGCAATACACTCACCTCAGCCTCCCAAACCGCTGGGATTACAGGCTGAGCCACTGAGCCCGGCTAGTCTGTAGTTTTCAATCACAAGATTGAAGTTTACAAATCTAAATTATGATTGGTGTTAGCTTTATAGTGAGAGACATACGTGTGCAGGTATCTTTTTTATAGAATGATTTTAGTTTCTCTAGTATATTCCCAATAAGGGAATTGCTGGATCATATGGAAGGTCAATTTAAGTTCTTTCAGAATCACCACACTGTCTTCCAAAGAGATTGCCCTAGTTTGCATTCCCACCTGCAGTGTAGAAGCGTTCCATTTTCTCCACATCCTCCAAAATCTGGTTTTTTTTGAGTTGGAGTCTCACTCTGTCACCCGGACTGGAGTGCAGTGGCTGCTCCTGGCCACCACAGCCTCAACCTGCTGGGCTCCGGCGATCCTTCTGCCTCAGCCTTCCAAGTAGCTGGAACTACAGGCGCGTGCTACCAGGCCCGGCTAATTTTTGATTTATTGTAGAGATGAGGTCTTGTCAAGTTGCCCATGCGGGTCTCGAACCCACGGGCTCAGGCAATCCACTCACCTCAGCCTCCCAAAGTGCTGGGATTACAGGGTGAGCCACCGAGCCTGGCTTGTTTGTTTTATTAATGATGGTCATTCTTACTGGGGTTAGGTAGTATCTCAATGTGGTTTTGATTTGCATTTCTCTGATGATGAGTGAGACTGAGCATATTTTCATGTGTCTGTTGGCTGCCCGTATATCTTCTTTTGAGAAGTGTCTATTCATTTCTTTTGCCATTGTTTAATGGGGCTGTTTGTTTTTTTCCTTTCGGCATGTTTGAGTTCCTTGTAGATTGTAGATGTTAGACCTTTGTCAGATATGCAGTTGGCAAATATTTTTTCCCATTCTGTGGGCTGTCTCCCTGCTCTCTTGATGCTTTCTTTTGCTTTGCAGAAGCTCGTTAATTTGATGAGATCCCACTTGTCTATCTTATTTCTTAAGGTGTGTGCATTTAGGGTTCTGAATAGGAATTGGTAGCCAGTTTCAATTTCCATAAGGGTGTCTCCTGTGTTGTCTAAGATTTTTTTAGTTTGAGGTTTTACGTTTAGGTCTTTGATTCACTTAAGATTAATTTTTGTGTATGGTGATAGGTAGGGGTCCCGTTTCAATCTCTGCATGTGATCAGCCAGTTTTCCCAATACCATTTACTGAATAGGTTCTCTTCTCCCCAGTGGTTGTTGTTGGAGACTTTGTCAAAGATGAGCTGATTGAGAAATTGAGGCTTTGCTTCCGGAATCTCTATCCTGTTTTATTGGTCTCTATGCCTGTTCTTGTACCAATGCCATGACATTTCATTTTTGAAAAATTTGGAAGATAAGTATATAAGAACATAAATTCAACTATAAGTGGATGAATTAAAAACCATTTGACCTTTGCAAATCACTTTCCCTGAGTTATGTATACATTATCTATTTGCAGCCAGTAACTCTATCCTCAGAAAATACAAATACTTAGCATGAATTTCTTATTAAAAGAGAAGCATTTGGATTTTATGTGTACTTTGCTTTTTTCTATGACTACGGCTGTTTGTATTAGTTGATTCTGAGTTCTGAGCAACATCTTATGTACTTCTCTGTATTCCCACAGGAGGGCAGAGCAGCACCGTTCAATTGACAATAGTCTTGCTGAGCTGTTAGAATGTGAAGTCTGCTGATCTTTACTTACTGAATTTTGCAGTCTAACATGAAACCCTGTGAATGTTTGTTTGAAGTTGTGCGTATTAAATTCACAAGTCTTTCTTAAAGAACTTCCATGCCCTCTGAACACTGTGTGTGTGTGTGTGTGTGTGTGTGTGTGTGTGTGTGTGTGTGTGTGTTCAACATAATCAGGACAACTTCATGTTTGCTCTGTAAAACTGCCTCTCCTTTTGTCTGATGGATTCCTGTAAGGAAGGTGAAAGAATCATAACCTTGTGGTTGAAATAGTCCCTGGTTCTGCTGTTGTAACCCAGAAGTATCCCTCTGTGAAACCAGCAACTTGATGCTGCTGCTGGTGTTTTCACTCATTAGGTGACGTGAAATGACAAAGGGATGTATACAAGGCTTGTTACACATCGTTGTCTCTTTTCTGGGGATCTAGACATTTTGTTGAAGCGATCCCTGTGGCCTGACTCTTAGACTAGTCTGTAGGTAGATCTCTGAGAAGGCCCTGGTCAACTAAAAAATAGCAAAAATATATATAATACATAAGGATACATGGTGAAAATGCCCAAATGACTATTTAATTGTAAGCTTAATCACATACTATTCACTTTCTTTTGAAAGATAGGATTTACCTGGCAACCTTGTTTCATAAAGCCTAGGACTCTCACTGACACCAGTATTTTTCTATGACCTAATTAATGCCAAAAAGTCTTTTTAATCCCTAATTAGAACCAAATATACTTTTCTGGGGAGAGGAGGAGGGTGGGTATTTGTGTTTATGGTCTGTTTGACAGACCCACATACAAGTGAATGGGTGTTTGTTAAATACCATGTTTTTTTTATTAAACATATTTTTTATTTTAAAATTGTGGGGTATAGTTAAGGGTTAGGTATACAA
>NW_007246398.1:923-45126 GCF_000164805.1 Carlito syrichta | reverse complement strand
CGGATTGCGGGGTCATATGGGAGGTTGATATTTAGAGCTTTTAGGAATCACCACACTGCTTTCCACAGAGGTTGCACCAGTTTACACTCCCACCAACAGTGTAGAAGTGTTCTCTTTTCACCACATCCTCTCCAGCATCTGTTATTTTTTGAGTTATTGATAATGGCCATTCTGGCTGGAGTTAGGTGGTATCTCAGTGTAGTTTTAATTTGCATCTTCTTGATGATTAGTAAGGTTGAACATTTCTTCATGTGTCTGTTGGCCGCTCAATACCATGTATTGACCAGTCTGCTAACGTGGGAGATTTCTTTTCTTTTCTTTTTTTTTTTTTGAGTCAGGGTCTCACTCTGTGGCCCAGGTTGGAATTTAGTGGCATGATCATGGCTCATCACAGCCTCGATCTTCAGGGCTCAGATGATCCTTCTGCCTCAGCCTCCATAGTAGCTGGGACTACAGGTGTACACCACCACACCCAACTTACTTGTTGATTTTTTTTTGTAGAGACAATATCTTGTTATGTTGCCCAGGCTGGTCAGATTTCTGGGCTCATGCAGTCCTCCTGCCTTGACCTTCCAAAGTGCTAGAATTACAGGTGTGGGCCATTGTGCCTAGCCCTAACATGGGAGATTTCAAACCAGCAAGGAATGCATACTTTACAAATGTACAGTTTGGGGTTGAAAGCTAAGATATAGGAGATAACTCCTGCGGATGCTGAACTACTATTAACAGCCTACATTTTACTACTGAAAATGAATGAGCACTAAGGTTCCAGTTCTAAAATTTTGATTCTATAATTTAGAGCAGGGGTTCCCAACCACTGGGCCATGGACCAGTACTGGTTCATAGCTTGTTAGTAACCAGGCCACACAGCAGGAGGTGAGTGCAGGCAAATGAACAAAGCTTCATCTGTGTTTATAGCCACTCTGCATTGCTCCTGTTATCTCCTGAGCTCCACCTTATGTCTGATCAGGGGTGGCATTAGATTCTTATAAGAAGGAAAACTATGGTGAATGTGCAGGTGAGGGATCTAGAAATAAAGTGCATAATAAATGTAATGAACTTGAATCATCCCAAAACTGTTCCCTACCCCACCCCGGTCCGTGGAAAAATTGTCTTCCACGAAACCAGTCCCTGATGCTAATAAGGTTGGGGACCACTGCTTTATAGGATAAAGGAAAATAACATATAGTTAAATGTTAAATTTTATGGCACATTGCTAAGTATTGTTTTGGAAGATTGATGATAACAATAATGATTAAAGGTTGATATTTTGCTTCCTAAATTGTTACTACTATTTTTTTTAGTTGGGGTCTCACTCTGTCACCCAGGCTGGAGTGTAGTGGCACAATCACAGCTCACCACAGCCTCGACCTCCTAGGCTCAGGCGATCTTTCCATCTCAGCCTCCCAAGTAGCAGAGACTACAGGCATGCAGCACCATCGCAGGTTAATTTTTTGATTTTTGATTTTGGAGAGATGAGGTCTTGCGATCTTGCCCAGGCTGGTCATGAGCTCTTGGGCTCATGTAACCATCTCACCACAGCCTCCCAAAGTGTTGGTGTTTACAGATGTGAACCACTGTGATTAATTAAGGTACAAAAGAAAGAAAATTTTTATCGATTTTTTTCCTTTTGGGAAAACACACACACACACACATACACACAACCAAAGTTTTTTCAACTTCTGTGGTCTTCTTACTATTTTCTCAAACCCGTGGACTCAGGCAATCCTCTCATCTATAGGCCTCCCAAAGTGCTAGGATTATAGGTGTGAGCCACTGCACCCGGCCTGCCTATTTTCTCAACAATAATTACTTAGGATAAAAACTGAGCATTTGTTATCCATCGATTGATCAGTGCATTATTAAAATTTGGTATATATAGACCATGGAATAATATTCAGTCACAAAAAAGAATGAAATAATGTATTTCTCAACAACTCAGATGGAATTGGAGAACATCATCCTAAGTGAACTAATGTAGGAATGAAAAGCCAAACACTACATGTTCTCACTGGTAAGTGGAGCTAAACTAAGCATCTGCAAAAGCATAGAGAATGTTATAGTTGACAATGGCGATTCAGAAGGGGGAGGGTGGGAAATGAAATATCACCTGTTTGGCACATTGTGCACAGGTTGAGGTGGTATGTTTAAAGCCCAGACTTCTTTGCCACTATACAATGCAACCATGAAACCCATGATTGCACCCCGCTAAAGCTATTGAAATAATAATAATGATGATGATAATAAAATGAAAAAAATTTGAGCTTTTAAAAACTGTTCTCAATGCCTATTTTAGGTATGTTAGTCATCTGAAAGTTTATCTTTTATATGAACTTAATCAAGTATTTTGGGAGCCACCTACTATGAGCAAGACACAGGGAATGCAGAGGACAAATAAGAATAAGAACTTATTGTTCTACATTATTCATAGTGGCTTTATTATATTTATTGTGATCTCTAAAGAAAAGTACTAGTTGTGCAATAAGCTTTGCCTACTCTTCTTTCTTGGGATAACAAAAAATATAGGGAATTATTTTCATGTGTGTCCACATAAAAGAGCCACAATATCTGTGGCTTCTCAAAAACCAGAGGCTGTTCTCGGACCACAGTTCAATATTTGCAGAATGCTCTTCTATGCAAATGGCTTCCAAATCCACATCCCTAGCTTTGAACACTTTTGAATTTCAGCCATAAGGCTCCAACCACTTAGTGGAAATGCACTTGGATACCCTGTTCACCTCATCTGAACTTAACCATAAAGTGCCATTTTCACCGCCTCCCCCGACCAGAAGACTTTTCTGATGGTGAGTACCATTATTGCTGTTTTCCCCTCAGGTTGAGACACTGGCACTATCCTAGACACCCCTCTCACCCTTCTTTTCCTTATATATCATGATCAGTTACCAAAACCTGTCAATTCTTACTTCATAACATCTCTATATTACACTCCTCCCATTGACTTCTGAAATCATCACTCTAAGTTTAAGTCCTTATAATCTGTCTCTTACCTCCTCACCTCTAGATTTTGTGTCCTCTAATATAGCCAGTCATCATTTCTATATCAGTCTTTGGTGAGTATTACTTAGATCTTTAGAGGCATTTCCAGATCAGAGATATTATTATTCTGTATTATGCAAAGTCATTTGATTTTTTTTTTTTTTTGAGTTGGAGTCTCACTCTGTCACCCAGACTGGAGTGCAGTGGCTGCTCCCAGCAACCACAGCCTCGACCTGCTGGGCCCTGGTGATCCTTCTGCCTCAGCCTTCCAAGTAGCTGGAACTACAGGCGTGTACTACCACACCCGGCTAATTTTTTGATTTATTGTAGAGATGAGGGTCTCACCAAGTTGCCCAGGTGGGTCTCGAACCCGCGGGCTCAGGCAGTCCACTCATCTCAGCCTCCCAAGGTGCGGGATAACAGGCTGAGCCACCAGCCCGGCTTTTTTACAAGATTTTAAAGATCATATTTATCATGCACATGTTGTTCTGAAATATGTATACATTGAGCTAATTAACATATGCATCACTTCACATAGTTATCATTTTTTTGTGGTGAGAACATTTAAATTTTTTTTTCTTTTGAGTCAGGGTCTCACTCTGGTGCCCAGGCTGGGATGCAGTGGTACGTTCATAGCTACCACAGCCTTAATCTGCTGAGCTCAGGCAATCCTTCTATCTCAGCCTTCCAAGTAGCATGCACCCCCACTCCTGGCTAATTTTTTTTTGTCGGAGTCCCACTCTGTTGCCCAGGCTGGAGTGGAGTGATGCACTCACGGCCACCACAGCCTCAACCTACTGGGCTTAGGCAATCCTTCTGCCTCAGTCTTCCAAGTAGCTGGAACTACGGGTGTGCGCTACCATGGCTGGCTAATTTTTTGATTTGTTGTAGAGATGAGGTCTCACCAAGTTGCCCAGGCTGGTCTCGAACCCCTGAGCTCAGGCAATCCTCTCGCCTCGGCCTCCCAAAATGCTGGAATTACAGTTAATTAAAAAAAATTATTTATCATAGAGACGAAGTCTCGTCATGTTGCCCAGATGGGTCTCGAACTCCCGGGATCAAGTGATCCTCTGGTCTTCCAAAGTGCTGGGATTATAGACTTGAGCCACCATACCCAACTAGAACACTTAGAATCTACTGTCTTAGCAATTTTAAGACTTAATACATTGTTATTAACTATTGTTACTAAGTTGTACTTTAGATCTCTTGAACTATTGTTCCTATCTAACTGAAATTTTGTATCCTTTGACCAATACTTCCCATTCCACTCCTTCCCCCAGCCCCTGTTAACCACCATTCTACTCTCTATTTCCTCTTCTTCTTCTTCTTCTTCCTCTTCCTCTTCCTCTTCCTCTTCTTCTTCCTCTTCCTCTTCCTCCTCCTCTTCCTCTTCCTCTTCCTCCTCCTCCTCTTCCTCTATTCTTCTCCCCCTCCCCCTCCTTCTCTCCCTCCCTCTTCTCCTCCTCCTCTTCTTCTTTTTAAAGTTAGTGTCTCACTCTGTTGCCCAGGCTGAAGTGCAGTGGCATGATCATGACCATCATAATTCATGGCAGCCTCAACCTCTTGGGCAAAGGCAATCCTTCCACTTTAGCCTCCCAAGTAGCTGGGACTACAGGTGTGTGATACTATGCCCAGCTAATTTTTTGTGGAGATGAAGTTTCTCTGTGTTGCCCAGGCTGGTCTCAAACTCCTGGGCTTAAGCAATCTCTCTGCCTTGGCCTTCCAAAGTGCTGGGATTACAGGCATGAGCCACCATGCCCAGATTCTATTCTCTACTTCTTCTTCTTCTTTTTTTTTTTTTTAATTAATCAGGGAGATGCAAATCAAAACCACACTGAGATACCACCTAACTCCAGTCAGAATGGCAATTATCAACAACTCAAAAAATAACAGCTGCTGGAGAGGGTGTGGTGAAAAGGGAACACTTCTACACTGTTGGTGGGAGTGTAAACTAGTGCAACCTCTGTGGAAAGCAGTGTGACGATTCCTAAAAGCTCTAAAAATTGACCTTCCATATGACCCCACAATCCCCCTACTGGGAATATACCCTGAAGAACGCAAATCACTATAAAAAAGATACCTGCACATGTATGTTTATCACAGCGTTGTTCACTCTACTTCTTTTTATTTATTTATTTTATTTTAAAGATGTGGGGTTCAAGTCAGGATTGAGTGTGTAAGTGGTCTAGGTACAGGTGCAGTTGTGGGCCTCCCATTGGACCTCACTTTGCCTGAATTAGGATCAGTCACACTTATTGTAATGTAATGTGTCCCCTTCTTCCCCTAGCAGTGTCCTGCTACTGCCAATACCTTTTTTGTGGTGTTATGATAGGTGTTCAGAGTCCATTTGTGAGTGAGAACATGTGGTACTCAGTTCTTTGCTTCTGTAATAGTTCACTGAGTATGATAGACTTCAAATCCATCCAAATTGCCACGAAGTCCATAGTTTTGTCCTTCTTTATGACTATATAATATTCCATCATGTATGTGTACTACTTTTTAAAAAAATCCAGTCCAGTTTCAATGGACAGCATGGTTGGTACCATGTTTTTGCTACTTTGAAATAGTGCTGTGACATATATGCATGCGCAGGAATCTTTTTGTAGAAAGACTTGAGTTCCTCCAGGTATATTCCCAGAAGAGGGATTGCTAGATCATATGGCAGGTCAATTTTTAGTTCTTTTAGAAATTGCCACACTCTTTTCCGTAGAGGTCGAACTAATTTGCACCTATAGTGTAGAGCGTTGTCTTTTCTCTGCATTCTCACCAGCATCTGTTGTTTTTTGTTTTATTAATGATGACCATTCTTACCGGAGTTAGGTAGTATCTCAGTGTGGTTTTGATTTGCATTTACGATCCGTACTTACCACCATACACAAAAATCAACTCCAAATGGATCAAAGACCTAAACGTAAAACCTCAAACTATAAGAATTTTAGAAAAGACAGGAGATAGCCTTACAGAAATTGGAATAGGCAACCAATTCCTGATCAAAACCCCAGATGCTCATGCTATAAGAGATAAGACTGACAAGTGGGACCTCATCAAACTGAAAAGCTTTTGCAAAGCAAAAGAAACCATCTAGAGAGTGGGGAGGCAGCCTGCAGAATGGGAGAAAATATTAGCTAACTGTGTATCTGATAAATGCCTAACATCCAGAATCTACAAGGAACTCAAATGTACCAAAAGGAAAACAAACAAGCAAACAAACAAACAGCCCCATTGAAAAATGAGCAAAAGACCATGAATAGATACTCTCTTCTTCTATGAGTTCAACCTTTTTAGATTCCACATATCAGTGAGTGTTTATGCAGAGCTTGTCTTTCTATGCCTGGCTTGTTTCATTTAGCACAATGTCCTCTAAGTTTATCCATGTTGCCACAAATGATAGGATTTTCTTCTTTTTATGACCAAATAGCAATCTGCTGTGCATATACACTACATTTTCTTTCTCCATTCATCTGTTGATGGATACTTAGGTCGATTCCACAGTTTGTCTATTGTGAATAGTGCTGCAATGAACATGGAGTACAGACATTTCCTCAACATCCTGATTTCATTTCCTTTGGTAACCTACTGAGATATGGGAGAACTTCTCTGTTATTTAGAGGATTAATCTCAAATTGGCATTCAAGAATTTCCACTTTCAGTTTCCAGCATGTTTCCAATGCTGTCTTCCATTACACTCTTATCAGGACCTTCTGCAGTAGGCTCAGCGGTGCATTCATGCCTTAGTACTATTCTTCCATACCTTGATTGTCTGCTCTATTTTTTTCTCTTTATCCATATGTTTGTCATTTGTCCAAGGTAAGCTATAGTATCATTTTTTTTCCATTGAGTGTTTCTCATTTGCTCCATTTGCTGTGAGCTCTCTATTTGCTGAATAAATAGCAATGTTCGGGTTCATATCTGACCTTGTGTGTATGATGTTTGCAATTCTCCCATTTAAATGGAGGCTGCCCATTATTCTCTATGTCCCTTCTCTGCTGTAGATAAAGCAGCTGCCAACTGAATAAATGATTTATTGACTGGAGGATCTGGGCCAAGCTGACTTGGACTCAAAATTCTGCAGATGATTTTGACTACTTAAAACATCAAGAATGGCATTATATTCTTCTCAAAATGCTTACACTGGACTGTAATCAAGTCAGGAAGACTAATCATCTGTCCCTCTGGAAGAAATTCTAGCTTGAGAAATCAGTCAGGAAATTTCTGCTAGAGTGCCCAAAGGGCACATGCAGTCTTACATCCTTATGAGTCTCAAGTCTCTGAATATTTTGTGAAGACTATAGGACATTTGCAGAGAGAGAGAGAGAGAGAGAGAGAGAGAGAGAGAGAGAGAGAGAGAGAGAGAGAAGAAAGTTCAGGATTTGCCCGGTATAAATGGAAAACCAAAGGTTAATGTCCCTGATCTTCTTCCCAGACTTTTGAAAAATGCTTCTACTTTGAAGGCACTGAGCTTCCCTCTGCATTGGGTCAAGAGGCTTTGACAAATATTCGCTGACCTATATTGGATAGTTATCATTAGAGCTGTCAGCTGCAGTATGAAGTGCCACATTCTTAGGGGTGATAGAAGGCATGGTATAATTAGAATTACCTTGGGATTCAGAGCTAGAGTTTATCTGCTTGGATTGGCACACAAGAGATCCACAGACTATTTAAAGGGTCTACTAAATAACTTCCTATGGGTAGTGTGATAAGAGGAAAACTGGTTAACTAACTATCTTCTTGGTGCTGCCAATATTATGCACCATTTATGCTTGTACAGTTGGATGGAGTAAGCATGATAAAATATTAAAAAATTATTTCATTAGCCAGGAGCAGTGTTATGCATCTGCAATCTCAACTACTTAGGAGACTGTGGTGGGAAGATTGCTTGAGCTGAGCCCAGAAGTTTGAGTTCAACCCGGGCAACATATTCAGATTCTGTCTCTAATGTAAAAAAAAAAAAAAAGGTTATGGCTGGGCACAGTGGCTCATGCTTGCACTTTGGGAGGTAGAGATGAGAGGATTGCCTGAGCCTGGAGGTTCAAGACCAGCCTGGGCAACTTGATGAGACCTTGTCTCTATGATAAATAAAAAAGTTAGCTGGGCATGGTGGCATGTGTCTGTAGTTCCAGCTACTTGCAAGGACGAGGTGGAAGGGTTACCTGAGCCCAGCGGATTGAGGCTGCAGTAGCCATGAGTGTGCCACAGTCCTCTAGTCTGGGTGACTGAGTGAGACTTTGACTTAAAAAAAAAAAGATTCTTTTATTTTACAAAGATTTTTTTAATTGCTTTGTTTTGTTGTTATTAAAAAAGTGAAATGAATAATTTTTCTGAAGACCTTCATTCTATTACAAATCAGTAATTTGTGTACATGGTTAAGATATTTCCCCTTGGTCCATTTTCCATGAACATCAACTACTTAGGATCTATGAAGTTGTTGGTTAAACAAGTTGACTTTGTTGAAGCTCTAATTAGCTAACTTACTATGACTGATTTTTCTACACAGCAGCAGAAAGAGGACTTCTTTTTCCCTTTTGCATGCTTTTTGTTTGGGAAGGATAGGAGCCCTTTACTGACACTGTGATAGTGGTTTAGTGTGAGCCTGAGTTTTCACAATAATCAAAGAATATATCCACCATTTCCATGTTTTCAAGTGGGTATTCTGTGAATATGCCTCTGCTCCTTTTCTTAGGAAGTTCACTAGGGTCGCTGTATCTGAGCCTATGCTTCTGCCTCTTCTTCTTTTTTTTTTTTTGAGTTGGAGTCTCACTCTGTCACCCAGACTGGAGTGCAGTGGCCGCTCCTGGCCACCACAGCCTTGACCTGCTGGGCTCCGGTGATCCTTCAGCCTTAGCCTTCCAAGTAGCTGGAACTACAGGTGCGCGCTACGACGCCCGGCTAATTTTTTGATTTATTGTAGAGATGAAGTCTCGCCAAGTTGCTCAGGCAGGTCTCGAACCCTTGGGCTCAGGCAATCCACTCACCTCAGCCTCCCAAAGGTGCGGGATTACAGGGTGAGCCACTGACCCTGGCCTGCCTCTTCTTTAAAGCACGAGTAGACATACTGTGTTTGCTCAGTTTTCTCTAAAAAAAAACAACCCCCTATAAAACTGTACTGTATTTTTTAGTCTTTGAGGATATTCAGGGCACCATAAGTTAGTTCTAGTGAGTCTCCATAAGTTTTAAACAGGTGAATACTTATTATAAGTACCACCATGGTGACAGAGGCATCTCACTGAGAAATCAGTGACATAAATAAGTGATTGAATGAAGATGAAGATGGGATACTAAACATGACCCCTTTGACAAGAAACCACTCATTCATTCAACAAATGATTCCTGAGCACTCACTTTGTGACAAGTACTATACTAGTAACTGGGAATACAATGGTGAAAAGTTCTCACCTTCATGAATTTTATGTTCTAGTAGGCAAGACAGATGATAGGTGGGCAGACAAGTGAATAAATAATATAATTGCACATTACATAGTATGTTATTAAGGAAATAACCACAATTGAGTGGTCATGGAAGGCTTCACTGAGGAGGTGGCACTTATGCCGAAACTTGATGACTGTAAGAGAGCTAGACGCATGAAAAGTTAAGGAAGAACTTTCCAAGAAGATGGAACAGCAAGTGTAAAGGACTTAAGGATGAAAAATGTTGGCGCTTTGTAGAAAGTGACAGGTGAATATGACTGGAGTGTAGTGAGCCAAAAGGTGAAACTAGATGTGTTGGATTGATGGGTGGGATTCAAATTATTTAGAGAGAATCTTGAAGGAGAAGGCATGGAGATTGTTTATTATGGAAGTTTAAGTGAAATGAGACAATTTGAAGGGTTTTTAATTCGAATTGTACATTTTATTTTGAAGGATCATTCTGGTGAGGGTGGAGGAAGGTTAGAATCAAGGCCAGTTGGGATGTGTGTGTGTGTGTGTGTGCATGCATGTGTGTGTGTGTGTGTGTGTGTGTGTGTGTGATATGTTTCATATATATGCTATATATACCATCTGTTTTCTTCTACAGATCCATACTGCACCCTGTCCCAGGAGTCTGATCTATAGTATGATTAATTAAATAGGACTCCTTCACTCTGTCTTTCAGTAGGGGTTGACCAACACACAGCTGCGGATCAGAGAAAAAGTGTGAAGTTAGGCTAATTATTCTTTTAGCCCCTTCCCTGTAGGGGTTATTTTCTTCAGCTAAGATCCTTTCTCCTGTCAAGGTGGCCTACTCTATATGACTTTCTTCTTTTGGTTTCTAGTGTCCTTTCCCTTACCTCATATCTTCTGGGCAGGCTTGATAGCAGCTCTGATACTGCTAGCCTAGTTCCTACAGTCTCTATTTCCCTGCACTTGCATGTTTGTTTAAAGATAAGTCTTAAAGTTCTAGATCACCAGGGCTGGGACAAATTCTTTTAGCTAAATCACTCTCTGGAATTCCTGTTTTCAATTTTTATAAAGCAGAACACTGTGCACTAGTTACCAATGGCAAATTTTTTGGAGAATGGCAAAGATCACTATACCAGGACCAGATCACCACAAGGACCAGAAGCTCAAACACTTCTGTCCATTGCAACTTGGTATCAGAGTCACCAAGGAAAGCACAACTCAGTCAAGCACTGGATGGAACAACAATCTTATTCACACAGAGAAGAGATAGAGCAAGATCAGCTCCAATAGTGTGCATTTATTCTCATGTTAGCAAGTCCCCTGGCAAGGCAAGTGGCCTACACGCATTCCTTTTGTGCCCCCAGTAGGAGGATTCCTCTCTCTTCCCTTTAGACTCTGAAATACTGAAAGCTGAGGGACATGTCTGAGGGCCGTTGACATTTATGCTTAAGCAGAACAAAGGGACAAACATCAAACTTGAAACAGGGAAAGATATTCCCACACAAAGTGACATGCCTGGCACAGGCTGTGTGGGCTCTTTATCTCTTGGCAAGGAAGTGTCCCAAGGCCAAGACTCATTTTTTTTTTTTTTTGAGTTAGGGTCTCTGTCACCCAGAGACAGAGTATGGTGGCATGATCATGGCTCTCTGCAGCCTCAACCTCCCGGACTCGGGTGATCCTTCTGCTTCAGCCTCCTGAGTAGCTGGCACTACAGGCTCATACCACCACACATGGTTAACTTTAACATTTTTTTTGGATAGACGAGGTCTTGTTATGTGGCCCAGGCTGGTCTCGACCTCCTGGGACCAAGTCATCTTCTGGCCTCCCAAAGTGCTGGGATTACAGATGTGAGCCACAGTGCCCACCCACCATTCTTATGTGAATGAGTGGGAGTTGAAACTGCCCTTCCCAAGACTATATTTTTGACTTGTACAGATTACTTACTTTCTTGCCATCACAGCAATTCATTTAATATGGTGGTTGTTAAGTATTTAGCTTTTGTGGTCATTTCAATTGGAGAGTTTTTAGGATATCTAATGAACAAGCTTGCCTTCCATTTACTATAATAACACACCTAGAACATCCTGATCACAGGAGGGGCACATGGCACCGGCAGAGACCATCTCAGTATCCACTCCCTCTGGGCCCAGTGATTGGTCCTGGCTGAGCTTGTGTCCTAAGTGGGGGCAAGCAGAATGTTCCCCAGGATTCTTTTAATTATACCCAACAGGGGAAGGGAACTTTTTTCTTCTTGACTTTAAGCTGTGAGAATATCATAACAGATTTTCTGGCACCCATTTCCCCCCCCTTAATGGGGTAAAATCCTGTTTGCTATGGGAGGAGTTGAAGCTAAGAAAAGGTTAGCAAAGATAAGAAATGGGCTGAGAAAGAGAGAGAGAGAGAGAGAGAGAGAGAGAGAGAGAGAGAGAGAGAGAGAGAGAGAGAGAGAGAGAGAAGGGAGAGAGCACTTTGGTGGTATCAAGTATTCGGTTCCAATTGCTAAGATCCTTGAAGCTGCATGAGTTACTGTAGCTCTTCCTTTGATTCTGAGACAAAGTCAAATATCTCTCCTAAGTTTTTTCTTTTTTTTTTTTGGGGGGTAGGAGTCTTGCTCTGTCACCCAGGTTGGAGTGCAGTGGCAAACTCAAGGACACTGCAGCCTCAACCTGCTGGGCTCAGGTTATCCTTCTGCCTCAGCCTTCCTAGTAACTGGAACTACAGGTGTGTGCCACCATACCCGGCTAATTTTTCTTGATTTATTGTAGAGATGAGGTCTCACCAAGTTGCCCAGGCTGGTCTTGAACCCCTGGACTCAGGCAATTCTCTTGCCCAGGCCTCCCAAAGTGCTGGGATTATAGACTTGAGCCACCGTGTCTGGCCAAACATTCTTTTTAATGCTTAATTTTGAATGAGTTGTGTTTCTAGCACTTGTGACCAACTCATTCTTATATATATTAACTTCTTTTCTTTTGTTCTGGACATGTGTGATATTGCAAACACTCAATGTTTTTATTAATACCAGTAATCCTTGTTATTTTCCTTAAGGTCACTGTCTCTTTCAAATGGAGTTGGCCACACTCATATAGCATTGCAAAATGAGAATGTGAAAACCTTTTGGAGTAGCTGAAGATAATATGGGAATTAGTGGTTCTTCCTAGTTTAAACCATCAGGCACCCTGCTTTTCTTTTAAATTTGTTATTTTAAAGATGTGGGGTACAATTCAGGGTTAGGTATACAAATGTTCATTATGCAGGTACCCTTGTTGATGAGGTGTGCTCCTTCCTCCCCTGGCAGTTTCCCTCAACTGCCAAACCAACCCCCAATCCCTGGCAGTTTCCCACTACTGCCAATCCCTTTCTTATAGTATTTTGATAATTGTTCAAGATCCGCTTGTGAGTGAGAACATGTGGTACTCAGTTCTCTGTTTCTGTGATAGATGACTCAGTATTATAGACTCTAAGTCCATCCAAGTTGCTGCAAGTTCATAATTTTGTCCTTCTTTATGGCTGTATAACATTCCATCGTGTATATGCACCACATTTTAAAAAATCCAGACCTCTTTCGATGGGCAGCACAGTTGGTTCCATGTTTTTGCTATTGTGAATAATGTTGCAATAAACTTGCGTATGCACACTCTACTTTTTAAAACTAAAATAAAGAGACTGCACAGTCCTTATAAAACAAAAATGGTGGTAGAGTTTGTATTGGTCAGGGTTCAGTGAGTATATACAGACCACAAAGTAACTAGATAGAAAAAATTTAATGCAAGGAATTATTAACTAGCAACAGAAGATTGGAGTAACAGATGATTGACTACTGAGGAGTTTAAGAGAACTTAACAATACAGTAATAACAGATATATGGAACAGTTACTGTGCTTTGGGTTGAGGAAGAGTGTCCAAAGAAGGAAAACATTTAGAAGATTCTCCTTCTCCCCTACTTAAGGCTGAAATTCAGACCTCTTTGGGGAGGTCCTGGCCATAACCCACAGGATGGCAAAGCAGTTTATTGAGGTGTTGCAGGCCATGGTTAGAAAGTAGGAAATAGTCTCCTTAGGTGAGGGCACTCACTGGCAAGCTCCTGTGGAGAGGGGCTCCTATTGAATGTTCTGGGAAGTTGACTGGGTCACAGGTGGGACTTAACAGAAAGTCACCAACCTAGGGGAGCAAGGTACTCTCTGGGACTCTGGCTGGAATGCCTACAGAACTCATGAAAAGGCAACTGTGCAGGGTGCTGCTGAACTTGGTGGGAAGTCACCTGGGGCACCCATGGAGCTCTCTGGAAAGGTGCCTGCATGGATGCCTCTGAAACTTGCTGGAGGTTAGCTCTGCTGGTTGTCCTGCATGCTAGCTGAGTGCTGCAGGAGCAAGAAGGAAAGAAAGCATGCCAGCAAGAGGCCCTTTCTTCCTGAAGTATCCCTTCTGTGCCCTCCATTGGCAAAACTTAACAGTGTGCTAACTGGCAAAGGAGTAATGTACACAAGATTCTGCTCCAGCATCCTAAGGTTTGTTTAGGTTAGGTTTCTATACAGGGCAAAGAGGTCACTTTAGAGTTCATAAGAAAAGGTGATATGTGGTTTTGGAGCTGGGGATGGGATCATTCTGGAAGAGCTGGGTCAGTGTTCACAGAAGCAGTCCTGGGAGCTCAGACATCAGTGCATGAACTATGATCACCCCTTGTCCTCTCCTTCATTTATATCAAGTGAGACCTGAATGGGTTTATGAATGGGAGCCATGAAGTTAAAATGAGTGGAAAGATAGCCCCGAAAGGCAAGAGTGGTATGTATAGAGGCAGGGAGGCCCAGCATCCAGGCCCTGGCCTCCAGATGAGCCTGTGTGGACAACATATTTCTGAGCCTCAGTTCTTATGCAGCACCAGTTTTATCACTTGGCTGGTTCCTTTTCCCCTTACCTGGCATTTCAGCTACTTGTCTCCCCAGCCCAGGGCAAACCCTGAATGCAGGTAGTCCAGGTCCTTAATGATTTGTTGATTCCTACAGATGATTCTGACAAGATATCATCATGTAAAATTAAATTCACCATTTTGGTGAAAAAAGGAAAACAAAAAAATTCGTCATTGTGGAACTCAAATTTAGAAAAAGTACTGGTACAGATTGCAGGTATTTGGAAAAGAAAAAACAAAAGAGTAGCTTAAAAGTTTTACAAAAAGGCTCAGAGAAGTCTGAGGCTATTTAAAAAATCTTTTTGCAGTCACAGGATATATATAATGTGAAAGTTGTTAGCATCAAAAAAAGTCACTTATGCCAAACCCTAACAGGAAGGAGTCAGGAGGCCATGCATACATGCCTATGATAGAACTATTACAAGGACTCTCTGAAAACCGCAATTTTGCACAAAGGCCACTGCAACTTTATGCAAATAATACTTCTGCAAGGACATCTGCCCAGCCACTGCCTCTTCAACCTTGGATTGATGCCACCCTTGTTATTGATCCTTGTAGCCAAAGACAATTATTTCAAAACAAATTCTGTAGCCTTCTCATTTTGCCTTAAAACACCCTTACCTTCTTTTGCCTCCCTGGATATGCCAATGGCCCTCCATGGTTTGCCATGGAATTTGTATCCTGGGTTACAATTCCTGAGTAAACTCATTTTTTTTTAAAAAAGAAAAAACCACTCTCTCTGTTGTTATTTTAGTTAGTATATATATATATATTCTATAGATATGTATGTATATATATTCTCTCTCTATACACACACACACGTATGTCAGGGATGAAAAGAACATAGGTATTTTACAACCAACCAAACAAAAATTCCAAACTGTAAAATATTATTTGTCTAATAGGTCTTTTACTGAAAAAGTGTGCATTGCGGCAGCCCCAAATCAGACAAGATGCGTGCTTAACATTTACCTAAAGAAATCACCCAGAGGACAGGCTGGTAAAGATATGGGTTTATTAATACTTACAGGAGGGAATAGATGTGGGGAGAGATTATACAGAGGATGCCAAAAAATGTAAACACTTTAAAAAATTTTATTTTAAAGATGTGAGGTACAATTCAGGGTTAGGTACATAAGTGGTCAATGTACAGGTGAAGTTTGGGCCTCCCATTTGTTCTCATTTTGTCTGGTTTAGGATCAGGTACCTTCGTGATGTTATGTGTCTCTCCCTCCTCTGGCAGTATCCCAATACTGCCAATCCCTTTCTTGTAGTATTATGATAAATGTTTAGGATCCACTTATGATTGAGAACATGTGGTACTCAGTTCTGTTTCTGTGACAGATCACTGAGTATGATAGATTCTAAATCCATTCAAGTTGCTGTGAAGTCCATAATTTTGTCCTTCTTTATGGCTACATAATATTTCATCATGTATATGTACCACATTTAGAAAAATCTATTCCACTTTTGATGGGCAGCCTGGTTGGTTCCATGTTTTTGCTATTGTGAATAGTGCTACAATAAACATGTGTGCACAGGTATCTTTTTTGTAGAATGATAATTTGGAAAGATCTAAAAATTGACCTTCCATACAACCCAGCAGTGTATACACATTTTAAGAAAGGAAAAATGCTATTAAAATTGTAATACTGAATATATAACGATAACAAAAGATGAATGCAAGTCATGTTTGACTTCTGCAATTACAAGAGGTGCTCAAAGTGGTTGCCATCACTGTCTAGGCACTTCTGATTGTGGCAAACTAAAAGTAATGCATAGATGACATTGCTTAAAGTGTGTATACATTTTTTTGGCACCCCGGTATACCCCCTGTGTAAGAAAGGGAGCAAGACACAAGCAATTACATTATGTGAAAGAAGCAGCAACAAAGATTTTTACTTTCTTAGTAACTGCCTTGAATATGGAGGTGTGCATAGCTCCAAGGGCATCTTGACTGGCTACAGATGACCTTGACCAACGACTGTTGTCCTGATTGAGAAACAGTCATCAGCAGGGGAGACGGAGCGGGGCATATGCCTTGCAAAGGTCTCCCAAGAAAATGTGAATAGTATCTAATTGAGAGGAACTAGACAGCACATAAAATAAGACAAACAAGGCAGTGTTGGCCCAAGAAGCAATGTGAAGTGAGCTTTTCAAGAAGTGCCCAAGGTTCTCAAGGCACCACAGGGAGAAAGGCTTATTGATTGTTATAATGGAAAAGGTGAATTTACATGGGAAAAAGAAAGAACCACTGAACAGTTTGTGGGTGAAACAATTTTATCATCATTCTAGAAGCTGTTTGCCCTGTGAAATTTCCACCAGGCTCTGCGTAGGTCTAGAAACCCAATTTGCATAAATGTGCTTTAACATTTAGATTGCTTTACAAGAGGATGCACTTCCAATTATTCATGTGGACAAAGCAAGAGGAGTAGTAGGGTTGAGGATCCTAACCAAAAACCCCAAATTTGAATTACTTTTGGCCAGTGGTTCTGAACAGAGGGTGACTTTGCTCCTCAGAAGGCTATGGCAATGTCTGGATGCATTTTTGGTTGTCACAAGTCGAGGAGGAATGCTACTGGCATCTAGTGGGTAGGAGTCAGGGATGCTGCTAAACATCTTATAATGTACAGAACAGCTCCCGAAACATAGCATTATCTGACCCCAAATGTTGAGAAACCCTGTTTTAGATAACCTATATAAGGAACTGATTATTTACTTTTTTCTGATAGTTTGCCGTGTAAGCTAATTGCATGAGAACCCAATTACTTGTGTCTGGGAAAGAAATGAATTACAGATTTCATGTTGTCCTTTAAATCTGTGGGAGAGCAAGCTGACCCATAATAAGATTTTACTACAGTAAGCTTTGTTGCAATCCATAAAGACTAACCAATTGATACCATGTGTGTGAGGTTTTTTTTTTTTTTTTTTGAGGAAAAGGTGGAATAGGTCAGAAATAGTGTATGGAGAAGCAATTTGGGGTTTCAAAATTTGTTTTGGATAAGTCATTGGCTTTGAATGATAAACCTACTGATAATTTTGGTTTGATTATCTTAACATTTCCTGGGCTCATGAGAGATTGGGATAAAATTACTGTGAAGTCTGACATTAATAAAATGTATTCATTGAATTATAGGGTCTTTGGTTTTTGCCTTTCTTTTTTCTAAAAAGAAGGATATAATTTTTTTCTGGAGCGCATGCTTAACTCTCCTTCTTAGATGATTAATTTTTACCTCAAAAACATGAAAGAGTTTTCCCACTTCATCCCAACTAGAAAATTTTAACCTATGTTTTCAGAGGCTTTGAAATATAAACTTCACCCAGCTGTAGCAGCAAAGTGGAAATAGCTCTATCATAATTTGAAAAATCAAGCTAGATGGACACAATCTCTAGCTGAAGAATATATTTGATTCAACTATTCCATTAGTATTATGAGCTTTTAAAAAAGGAAGAGTATCCCTGGATGTAGAGTAAATACACCAATTCTCCACTTCCATTTCTGGAAGCTTCTCAGAAATGTAAATGTACAGAGGAGGAAAATCTAATAAATGTGCTTTCTCGGTGAGAGGTAAGGAAAAGTTTGGCAGTAAATAACTCACTGAGTTCATTGTAAATTCTTAAAACCTCTTTTCTATCATCATAGTTTTTAAAATGCAAACTCAAAGAAAAAAAAAAAAGAAAAGGAAAAGCTCATCTCAGGCTTGTCTTTTATGACAGCAGTGTGGGAGGATTAATAAATGTTATGAGGTTTCCTGAAGAATAAAGGCACTTTTCAGAGGGAATAAAAGTAGTTTTAATAGATACAAATACCATTTTCTTCAACATCAGTTTGAATTTTCCCTAAAGTGAGTAGACAGATAAGGGAGACAGCCAGGGTTAACTAGTTACTTGTTTTATTGTAGAATATATCCCAACGAGAATGGCAGTCCAAGTGTTCAGTTTTCAGTATTGACTGACACTGAAACTTCTCTCCAACTCTCGTGACTTCTATATATTTCTAATATTTCCCTAAGAAGTGATGCCTAAGAAGTGCAGCTGGGAGAACTTGCTCCAAACTACCACATATAGTCTATAAATAGATTTCTCAGGTGCATCACACAGAGGTTTTCTAAACCTCTGATCCACATAATAGTTAGCTCTGTCCCTTGGGATCCTTGTATCAACATTCCCATCTATGCCGAGCCTCTGTTGTCAGAAAGAATAAAGCTTACTCGCTGAGTCTATGTGATTTAAGCCTGTGGTTTCAGATAAAGGACCCCCAGAGCTCATCCCCTCCTCCTCTTGTTTCTTTCTCTTCTTCTATCTTGTTCATGATTTGGTAAAATAAAAACCCACCTGATACTTCCTGGTTACATAGGACTTTCACTTACTTATTTTGGGGTACAACTGCAGCTAATAGGCAATTGTCTCTATTTCCTCCTTCAATATATTTACTACCACGTACCATTCAAACTTCTTCATATACCTTTTCAGGACATTTTCGGACATGAATTTCATTTACTTGGCGGATGATTCTAAATTATGTAGAGTTCCTTGTGTAGATCTGCTAGAGCATGACTGAGGTTGGTCTCCGGACTGAAACCTCAGTTAGCTAAAATCTCCCTGAAGCCGGGCTCGGTGGCTCAGCCTGTAATCCCGCGCCTTTGGGAGGCTGAGGTGAGTGGATTGCCTGAGCCCGCGGGTTCGAGACCCGCTTGGGCAGCGAGACCTCATCTCTACAATAAATCAAAAAATCAGCCGGGCATGGTAGCACATGCCTGTAATTCCGGCTACTCGGAGGCCTAAGGCGGAAGGATTGCCGGAGCCCAGCAGGTCGAGGCTGCGGTGGCCGGGAGCGGCCACTGCACTCCAGTCTGGGCGACAGAGTGAGACTCCAACTCAAAAAAAAAAAAAGTTCTTTTGCCTTGTTATGGTTTAAGAGGGAGAAAGATATTGTGATAGGAAGAATAATGGTAGCTCAAAGATGTCTACATCGTAATTCCCAGAACCTGTGATCATGATAGGTTACATGGAAAGAAATTAAAGTTGCAGATGGAATTATTGTTGCTAATCAGATGACCTTGGGGTGAGAAGATTATGCTGAGTTATCTGTGAAGTTTCAGTGTAATCACAAGGGTCCTTAGAAATGGAAGAGAGGGTTAAAAGAGTGTCACATTTAGAGAAGGAGATGTGATGATGGAAGCAGTGTTGTAATCACTGATTTGAAGATGCAGAAGAGGCCATGAGCCAAAAAACCCAGGTGACCTCTAGAAGTTGGAAAGGCAAGAAAACATATTCCTCCGTAGAAGCTTTAGAAGGAATGCAGTCCTGATGACACATTGATTTTAGCTCAGTGAAACCCATTTTAGACTTCTGACCTGTAAGATAATACACATGTTGGTTTAAGCCACTAAATTTGTGGTATTTTGTTACAGTAGCCATAGGAAACATACAAATTGAGAAAGTAGGCAGGAGAGTAAAAGAAGAAGGAAGGGAGAGAGAGAGGAGGGTCATCCATTAGTATTGTTTGCACGTCCAGCCCCATTTAATTATTTTTCAGATTGAGAGTAGGCTTTGTCATTTCACTTGATCCTGGTGGTCTTTGAAAGAGTAATTGACAGCAGGGGAACTTTCTTTCCTTGAATGCTTGCAGATCATTTGATGTGTTTTTCCTGGTGAGTGCTTAGGAATCTCACTAATGGTGATGTAAATGGACTAGAACTTTGACTGGTCTTGAGAGTTTACTTAGTCTTTTCAGAAGCATTTGAGAAATAGAGCTTTCTAATCAGGGAGAACAAAGAACTGTACACCTCCATTCCCACCTACTGACTCCACTTTAGGTGAAGCTAATTGCATAAGATAAACCCCTTGACATTAAGAGGGAGTCAGGTAGTTAACTTGATTATAGTGCTCTGACTCAGTTTTGCTTATCAACTGTTTAAAACTTCAAAGTCTGACAAGCGTTAAAAGTAGAAGGAACATGAATGGAAATGCAACGTGCTTCTCATTTCTTTTGGAGAGAAATTTAAAATGGTTCTGCAAAAATCTCATGTTAGTTTTTTTCTAAAAGCAAAAAATGAAATTAATCCTGAAATTAATTCATCTTTGCTTTCTAAAATATGTTACATATACAGTCATACTTCAAGATAGCTTATCTGCTATAATTTTGGCAACAACAGGAAGTGCAACAGAAAATATAAGAAAGCTGAGGGTTTTGGGAAGACGGAAGACTAGGAAACACCAAGAATCTGTCTCTCCACTTAGACAACAATTGTGCCAGCAGAACAGTCTGATGCAACTATTTTGAAACTCTGGAGTCTATTGAAGGTGTAAAACTTTCTGAGGAAGGGTTGTAGAGTAAGTTGCAGTGAATTTGGGTCAATTTTGGCTTTTCTAGCACAGTAGCAAGTACCCATTTCCCACCCCCTAGCTATGTGGTAGGCAGCCATACACTTGTTTCTGAAGCAACCTGCACACAACTTTCAAGAACTAGGATAGGCAAAAAAGACCCTGTGCTCCAAATATTAGGGATCTGTGCTCTGATTGCTGATTGCTGCTTCTGGATCACAGAGGTGTATGCAAGGAGGTGGGCAGTCATTGTTTTTGCACCTCCGCACCCCCACATTATTGCAAGCCCCTCCCTCTGTCTAAAGTGATGTCCATAGAGCTTAAAAGGACATTCAAAAGCAATTGCATATACCGGGAAAATTAAAAAGTTACTGCACATGCACATAGAAAGGTGTAGGTTCAGAAAAGACTTGAGAAGACCTTAAGTTTATATCCCAGTGAAGTTTATATTTCAAACTTACTCCTTGGCACAGAAACAGCCTACAAATTTTAAAAAAATAATCAAAAACAGCAAAAGCCTGCAAGCCCTGGGGAAGGACAGTGATATGATTTCTAGAGTTACCACATTACTAGATTCAAATGTCCAGCTTTCAACAAAAAAGTCATATGGCATACAAAGAAACAGGAAAGTATGACCCATATATAGGAAAATAAATCAACAGAGATGGACCATAAAAAAGACCAGATAGCAGATCTACTAGACAAAGACTTTAAAACATTTATTACATGTAAATTGTAACCAAAAGAGAGTAGGGGTGGCTATACTAATATCAGAACAAATAGACTTTAAATAAATAAAATTTCACAAGAGACAAAGAAGGACATTATAAGCCAGGCTTGGTGGCTCAGCCTGTAATCCCGCGCTTTGGGAGGCTGAGGTGAGTGGATTGCCTGAGCCCGCGGGTTCGAGACCCACCTGGGCAACTTAGTGAGACCTCGTCTCTACAATAAATCAAAAATTAGCCGGGTGTGGTAGCACTTGCCTGTAGTTTCAGCTTGGAAGGCTGAGGCAGAAGGATCGCCGGAGCCCAGCAGGTCAAGGCTGCAGTGGCCGGGAGTGGCCACTGCACTCCAGTCTGGGAGACAGAGTGAGACGCCAACTCAAAAAAAAAAAAAAAAAAAAAGAAGAAGAAGAAGGACATTATATATTAATAAAATGTTCAATACAGCAAGAGGATTTAACAATTATAAAATTGACACACCTAATAACCAATCATTAAAACATATGGAACAAAAATTGTCAGAATTGGAGGAAAAATAGACAATTCTATGATAATAGTGGGAGATTTCACTACCCCATTCTCAATAATGGATAGGACAGCAAGACAAAAGAAAGGAAATATAGAACTTATCACAATAAACCAATTAGTGCTTGAGACCAGGGGTTCAAGACCAGCCTAGGCAACATAGCCAAATCTTGTCTCTACAAAAAAGTAAAAAAATTACCTAGGTGTAGTGGTGCATGCCAGTAGTCACAGTTACCTGGGAGGCTGATGCAGGAGGATTGTTTGAGCCCAGGAGTTGGAGTCTATGATGAGCTATAATCATACTGCTATACTCCAGCTAGGGTAACAAAGTGAGACCCTGATTCAAAAAAAAAAAAAAAGCAAGTCTTCTGACAGATATTTGTACATCCATGTTCATAGCAGCCTTATTCACAAAATCAATCTAAGTGTTAATCGATAAAGAAATGAACAACAAAATGTAGTACATACATCCACTAGAATATTATTCTGGCTTAAAAAGGAAGGACATTTTGACACATGCTACAACATGGATTAATCTTGAATATATTATACTGACTGAAATAATCCAGTTGAAAAAGGCAAATATATAATTCCACTTTTATGAGGTAATCAAATTAGAGCAATCAAATTTATAGAGACAGAGGCCGAATGATGGTTTTTAGGGTCTGTGGGTGGGAAGGATAATGGTGAATTATTGTCTAATAGTAACAAAGTTTCAATTTGGGAAGATAAAAAACGTTCTGGAGATGGATGATGATTGTACAACATGTGAATGTATTTATTGCCACTGAATTGCACACGTGCACATGATTAAAATGATAAACTTTATGTTATGTATATTTTACTACAATAAAAAAGCATTTGTATTCTTATGTGCTAGCAACAAAGATATGGAACATAATCCTCTGGTAGGTCTTCCACCTGCGTGTAGTAAACTGACTGTAGCATGCCCATGTCCCTGAATCACAAATGTGTCGAGAACACACAATGGTGAAAGAACACCCAGTGGGGAAAGGACATTTTTTACGTTAAAAGGTGTTGGAAAACTGGATGTTCACATGCAGAAGAATGAAATTGAACTGGTATCTTATATCATATACAAAAATCACTCAAAATGAGGGTGAGTGTAGTAGCTCATTTCTATAATCCTAGCACTTTGGGAGGCCAAGGCGAGAGGATTGCTTGAGCTCAGGAGTTCAGGACTAGCCTAGGCAACATAGTGAGACCTCATCTCTTCAAAAAAATTAAAAAAAATTGACTGGGTGTGATGACATGTGTTTGTAATCTCAGCTACTTGGGAGGCTGAGATGGAAAGATCTTGAACCCAAAATGTTGAGGCTATAGTGAGCCATGATCATGCCACTGCACTCCAACCTGGGCAATAGAGGGAGACCTTGACTCAGAATGAAACAAAACAAAACAACCAACAAAAAACCAAAACCAACCAAGCAAAAAAATCCCCAAAATCAAAAAACAAAAATTACTCAAAATGGATTAAGGACACAAATGTAAAACCTGGAGGTATAAAACTATTAGAAGAAAACATAGTGGAAAATCTCCATGACATTGATCTGGGTAATGATTTTTTTTGGATATTACTGCAAAAGCCCAGGGAACAAATGCAAAAATAGACACATGGGATTACATCATATTAAAAAGCTTCTGCACAGTAAATTAGCAGAGTGAAAAGATAACTTATAGAATGGGAGAAAATATTTATATTTTAATATAAATGTGATAATGGGTTAATATCCAAACTATATCAGAATTGAAACAACTCAATATTAAGAAAACAAATAACTCAGTCAAAAAATGGACAAAAGAATTGAGTAGACATTTATCAAAAGAAGACATACAAATGGCCAACAGATATATGTAAAAAATACTCAGCACCATTAATCATCAAGGAAATACAAATCAAAACCACAATGAGATATCACCTCACTCCCATTAGAATGGGTACTATAAAGAATGCAGCTGGGCTGGGTGGCTCAGCCTGTAATCCCGTGGCTTTGGGAGGCTGAGGTGAGTGGATTGCCTGAGTCCGCGGGTTTGAGACCTGCCTGGGCAGCGAGACCTCATCTCTACAATAAATCAAAAAATCAGCCGGACGTGGTAGTGCATGCCTGTATTTCCGGTTACTTGGAAGGCTGAGGCAGAAGATCACCGGAGCCCAGCAGGTCGAGGCTGCGGTGACCGGGAGTGGCCACTGCACTCCAGTCTGGGTGACCGAGTGAGACTCCAACTCAAAAAAAAAAAAAAAAAAAAAAAAAAGAATGCAAAAGATAATAAGTGTTGAGAAAGATGTGGAGAAAAGAGAATCCATACACACTATTAGTGGGATTGCAAAATGGTGCAACATCTGTGGACAATAGTATGGAGATGTCTCAAAAATATTAAAAATACAATTATCTTGAATTTCTATGACCCAGAAATTGCACAATTGGGTTTATAACCAAAAGAAATGAAATCAAGCGTTTTTGGTTTCAAAATGGTGGCGTAGAAGAAAGCTTGCATCACTGTCTCCATAGAAAACCAAAAGCAAATATATTGCACTGAGATTATTATCAGCAATAGTCTAGAACTCAAATATGAGGATGAGACATTTCCTTGGGCCACAGAGAAGTGAAAAATCCCTAGCAGACATTAAGAGAATTGGACTTCTATATCCATGACTCCTCACCCCCAATCTGCCTGGCACCAAGTACATGAAAAATATTCCCCAACTCACACTTTCTGTAGTGGAAAAAAGTGAGATAGAGATGGACAGCCAACTTCCTCATCATCTTGGGTTCCCTGGCAGGAGACCCAACCTCAACCTATGTGAAACATTGGGAGTGCCTGAAAGGTGAATTATCTCTTAAAACAGGCAGAGACAAAAAGAGGAAGTAAGCCTACATTCCCAGCCCAGAAAACTCTGCTCTTTAATTTGGCCAAAGGAGATACTAAATCAGAGTGGTTGTTCAGCAGCCCATGTTGTAGGAGGTTTGTTGCACAGGTCCCTTAAGCATGAACCCCTAACCAGACTTCCCACACTACTCAACTATCCCTTTTGGGACATCCTCCATTTAGGATGGACAGAACTCTGATAAAATTTCAATTTTAAGGAATATTTTAGGAAACTAAGTGCTCTTCAAGATAACACAAAAACAATTCAGAATTTTAACATCAGAGAAATTTAACAAGAAGATTGAAAAAAAATCACATAGAAATATTGGAACTGGTAAATACATTTGCTGAACTGAAAAATTCATTAGAGGCTCTCAACGGCAAAATGGGTCAAGTAGAAGGAGAGAATCAGTGAGCTTGAAGACAGGCTATTTGAAAATATACAATCAGATGAGAAAAAACAAAAATGAAAAGGAATGAAGATCACTTATAAGATATAGAAAATTACTTCAAAAGATCAAATCTAAAAATTATTGGTGTTCAAGAAGGAATTGGGCAAGAGCAAAGGATAGAAAGTTTATTCAAATAAATAATAATAAAGGAAATGAAATCAGTATGTTGCAGAGATATCTCTACTCTCATGTTTTTTGCAGCATTCTTCATAATAGCTAAGGCAAGGAATCAACCTAAGTGTCCATCAGCAGATGAATGGATAAAGAAAATGTGCTATATACATGAGATGCTCTCCAGTCATAAAAAGGGAAATTCTGTCATTTGTGACAACATACATGAATCTGGAGGACATTAGTGAAATAAACCAGGCATAGAAAAACATATACCACATGATCTCACTTCTACATGGGATATAAAAAATTGAACTCATAGAAGTAGAGAGTAGAATGGTGATTACTAGAGACTGGGGTGCTTAGTGGGGAAAGTAGGATGGAGAGATGTCAAAGGATATATAATTAGCGTTAGATGGGAGGAATATGTTCAAGAGGTTTATTGTACAGCATGGTGACTATAGTTGGTAATAATATACTAAAAAATGAAAAGACAGTGGATGTTAAATGCTCCTACCACAAAAATGTGAAGTAATGCATTTGTTAATTAGCAAGATTCCAGAATTTATATATATACCTTTTTTAAGAGTTTAAAGAAAGAATATATTTGAACCACATAAACAAACAAAAAGGTATTACACAAGAAAAAATAATGTAACAATTTATGTAAGTACCTAACATATGAGCATGCTCTTACATCTAAAATAAAAAATAAAAAGGTAATGTTGGTACTATATATATAGTACCAATGTACTATTTTTTAGCATATTATCACTGTGTGAGCATCAATGTTGCCTTTTTAATGCACAAGTGTGCATTAAAGAATTCTCTAATATAAAACATTTAAAGTGTGGAGAATTTTTTTTCAAGATACAGAAAACAGTTGTTATGACAGGCACACCCACAATCTTATAAAAAACATGCTTGCAAAGATCAAACTTATCTGAGTACTTGCTTCTCAGATGTCCAAAGGCTGAGAAATTGTCAATCACTGGACACTGCCTCCCACTTTGCACTGTTTGAGTTTCAACACTGATTAGTATGAATTCTGAATTATACAATTAATTACCATTATTTTTCAGTTTACCATGTTCCATATAGAATACATCTATTTAGCATGAATACTTAAAACAGCAACATTATTTGTATCAAAGTCACTTCTTTTTTTTTCTTTAATAAAAGTGTTGCTTTTATTTTTTTCTTTCAGTTTTCATTGAAAGGATAGAGCCCCAAATGGAATTGATCTAGTCTCCTTGAGCTCAGACAGGACAATGAAAGTCACTTCTTTATGTTCGTTTTTGTAAGGCACTACATTTAGAAAATAATTCTTATAACAAGTAGTACTTTGGAAGATCTGAAACTCCAAATCAATGTGCTCCATCAACCATAAGTAGATCTAAAAAGCCCTAACTGAAAAGAACACAATGGTAAAAAATCAATAATTTTAAAGATTATAAAATAGGTTTATTGTAAAAGCAATTCAACAATACCCAAATAAAATCTTATTCCAACGCTACCCAATACAACCAAGAAGCAGTTAAGCACTTACATCAGGAACAAGGACATTAACACGAGAGAGATCACGTCAAGGCTATGACTCAAATTCAAAGAGAAAGTATTCTTGGGTCTCCCTCAGGTCAGTACAGAGGGTCTGATAAGATTGAAGCTCTGTATCAGCATCAAAACGCTGATATAAAGCTGCATGCTGTACACAGTAAATACATTAAGAAAAAAATGTAGAGGACTGAATTTCAGAAAGGCTCAAGGCTGGTGAAATGTGCCAGGAGAGGAGGGGGAGGATTATCTCAGTTTCCTGTTACCATTAAATGCAGCTGGGATTGATGCCCAGAGTCCTATTTTGGTAGTTTTAGCTTCTTCTTGGCACAGAACTTTTGCTTCATTTTATTTCTCCTTCAGGTAAAGTTTTTGGCATTTTACAGAGAGTGGTTATATCTCCAAAGGAAGAACAAAATCTGACTGTATCCTGCAAGGCATGCAATACTTTTGTTAAGACACATTAGGACAATCAAATGGGCATAATTCGTTCTTCCTATATTGAACAGTGAACTATCTATCCTTCGAAGTGGCTTTGCTTCTTCCTAACCTGGGAGTACTCTTAGAACATAGCCACTCAAATACCAGATGGGCCAAAAAATGTACACACATTCTGAGCAATGTTATTTATGTATTACTTTTAGTTTGCTGTAATCAAAAGTGTCTGGACACTGATGGTAACCACTCTGAGCCCCTCTTGTAATTGCAGAAGTCAAACATGACTTGTACTCATCTTTTGTTATTGGTATATATTGAGTATTACAATTTTAATACTTTTTTTCCTTTCTTAAAATGTGTGTGTGTGTTTGTGTGTGTGTGTGTGTGTGTTTACATTTGGCACCCTCTGTATGTGGTTTTCTAGAGAGAATGTGAGAAAAAGAACGCTGGTGACTACTGCTCATGATTAAACCCTGGCCTGCACCTCTGGACTTGTCCTCTCAATGCTTTTTTCTTCACCATGTCCTAGACACTATCCATGTGTATTTCTCTTGTGATCTGAAGGCTCCAGGATGCCCAGTACCATCATGCTGCCACATTCAAAGAATGAGTTGATCAGTCAAATGTATGTAATTACAATGAATGCAAACCTATACTTATGTATCTCAAAGAACAGTAAAGGCGATCTAGTTCAAAATTCACAGGATCACTTTTAAAGCTAGCTATTTTTCCATTCTTTTTTTTTCAATTGGAGTTTCTGTTGCCCAGGCAGCCAGAACGACAGGCACGTGCTACCACACCTGGCTAATTTTTTATTTATTGTAGGGACGAAGTCTTGCCAAGTTGCCTGGGCAGGTCTCAAACCTGCAGGCTCAGGCAATCCACTCGCCTCAGCCTCTCAAAGTGCTAGGATTACAGGCTGACACTGAGCCCGTCTGTTCTTCTTACTCTCTATGTTTTTCACAGTCCCATGCTTCCATAAATTATAAGTTATTTCCAGATTCTTTAAGTTCCCTGTCCTCACTGATTACTTATTGCTGCTGCATGATAGGGTTGCAGTGGTAAGAAGAGAGGAGACATGCCAGAAGTTTCTTGGTGTGCTGGGGTAGAAGAGTCTCTTGGTTTTGGGTACAGTGTCCTTGAACTGCTAACACTTTATTTCAATAGATCAACAGTCTCCCATAGAAGTATCCCGGTCCACTAATGTGTGGGAATCAGGCTGGAGTAATACTTTTGCTCAGGGAACTGTGTGTAACTTTTGGTCCTTTGCCAAAACCTGAAATCAGTGACCATAAAAAATGGATGTGTTGAGGCAGTAAAATCCTACACTGTAAAATCTGAAAGGGTGGGGACATCCACTGTACTCATTTCTATTCTTCAATTGTAAAATAAATGAATACCTGCACTTTCATTATGTAGACTGGGATTTATTTATGTCAAACTCCAGGAATTGTAATATAGGTCTTAATCACAAGTTAGTTGCTTTCAACCGGAAGTTATTAACACAAAATTTTATGATTCACATATTCCTAAAATGAGTAAATGAAGGAATAGGAACGAGGAAGAAAGAAGGCAAAGGACAATTCTAAACTCAGCCGATGGATACAGCTTTTGGACACTTCTCATTTTTTTTCTCCCTTGGAAAAACGATTCTCACATTATCAGTTCAGATCTCATGATGCAGGATTTGCTTGAAACCTAGCATGATATTTGCTGCTAGAGATTTCATATAACTCTGTATTGATTCTCTACTAAAGGAGATAGAAAACTTATTTTAGACAAACAGTGAATGTGTGCTGTGCTGAACCGTTTTTCTTTTCTTCTTATTCTTTTTTTTTAACTTTGCCTTGTCATATATTATTGCCAAACTCCTGGTGCTTATGTGCCCATGTGACTGTGCCCTCTTGGGGAGCATTTCATCTGTTTGATTTACCAAACCTGTGAAGCTATCCCTTTGGTTTAGGAAAAGTAGATGTGGTTTAGGTGCCAGACTATGAAAATTCTGTTTCTGCCAATGTACGTGTTAAGTAGGAAATTACCAGGGAATCAGTGACAGAGAATTAAAAGTTACACTCTTGGACAACAGTACAGACCTTTGCAAATAAACACCAATTTTATTTTAAATCATTTTTTTCCTTATAGTATCAGTACTTTTTGGTGTGGCCAACAGGAAAAAACTATGCCTTTATTATTATTATTATTACTATTTTTGAGTTGGATTCTCACTCCGTCGCCCAGGCTGGGGCGCAATGGCACACTCACGGCCACCCCAGCATTGACCTGCTGGGGTCTGGTGATCCTTCCACCTCAGCCTTCCAAGAACTGGAACTACAGGCGTGCGCTACCATGCCCGGCTAATTTTTGATTTATTGTAGAGACAAGGTCTCGCCAAGTTGCCCAGACTGGTCTCAAACTCTCTGGCCCAGGCAATCCACTTGCCTAGGCCTTCCAAAGTGCTGGGATTACAGGTTGAGCCACCGAGCCTGACCTTCATTATTATTTTTTCATGTGAAAACAATATAGTTGAACATATGGAGAACATGTAAACTATTTCACATTATAAAAACTTGTAATCTTTGAAAAATAGAATTAGGGATATTCAAGCTCATCTTGCTGAACTGACTTGAATTACTGCAAACCCACATAGCAACTGTCATTTTTTCTTCTTTTTTTGGTTACATTGGAATTATCATAAATTTGATAGCTTATGTTTATATTTAGTATGTTTCTCTTTTTTCCAGTAATAAAAAGAACATTATTTTTATCCTTTATAAATTTTATCCTTTGTGTATATTTTTCTTCCTTTATTTCAATAGCTTTAGGAGGTACAAATAGTTTTTGGTTACTTGAATGCATTGTATAGTGGCAAAGAAGTCTGGGCTTGAACTGCACCCATCAATCTGACCTATGCACATTGTACTCCAGAGGTGATTTTTCATCCCTCCACCCCTTCCCACCCTCTCTTCTGAGTCTTCAATGTCCATTATACCATTCTCTATGCCTTGGCAGATGCTTAATGTAGCTCCCACTTATAAGTGAGAATATGAGGTGTTTAGTGTTCTGTTTCTGAGTTACTTCACTTAGGATGATGGTCTCCAATTCCATCTAAGTTGCTGCAAAGGACAGTATTTCATTCTAAATATGTTACATTTTCATTATCCACAAATTAGCTGATGGACATTTAGATTGATTCCACATTATGATTGTGAATTGTGCTGCAATGAACATGTGAGTGCAGGTTTTTTTTTTTTTTTTGTATAACAACCTCTGTTTCTTTAGGAAGATACCAGTAGTGGGATTACTGGATTAAATGGTAAATCTACTTTCAGTTCTTTGAGAACTTTCCATACAAGTTTTTATAGAGGTTGAACTAATTTACATTCATACCAACAGTGTATAAGTGTTCTCTTTTCACTGCATCAGTGCCAACATCTACTTTTTAATATGTTTAAATGATGCCCATTCTAACTGGTATAAAGTGGTATCTTACTGTGATTTTAATTTGCATTTTCTTGATGATGAGTGATGGTGAGCATTTTTTCATATTTTTTGGCTATTTGTATATCTTCTTTTGAGAGATATTCATGTCATTTGCCTCCTCTTTTTTTTTTTGAGCTGGGGTCTCACTCTGTTGTCCAGACTGAAGTGCAGGGACATGATCACAGCTTACTGCAGTCTTGAACTCTTGGGCTCAGGTGATCCTGAGTAGCTGGGACTACAGGCACACACCGCCATGCCTGGCTTATTTTTTGATTTTTATAGAGATGAGGTCTTGCTGTGCTGCCCTGGCTGGTCTCAGACTCTGGGCTCAAGCAACCCTCTTGCCTCAGCCTTCCAAAATGCTGGGATTACAGGCCTGAGCCACCATGCCTAGCCATTTGCCTGCTTCTTGATGGGGTCATTTGCTTTTTTTCTTATTGATTTGTTTGAGTTCTTTATAGATTCTAGATATTAGTCTTTTGTCAGATGTATAGCTTGCAAATATCTCCTCCCATTGGGTAGACTGCCCATTTACTTTGTTGATCATTTCTTTTGCCACACAGAAGATTTTTAGTTTAATTAAGACTCATTCATTTATTTTTGTTTATTGCAGTTGCTTTTGGAGTTTTAGCCATGAATTTCTTTCCTAAGCCAATGTCAAGAAAAGTTTTTTCTAATTTTCATCTAGGATTTTTATAGTCTCAGGTCTGACATTTAAATCTTTAATCCATCTTGTATATGATGAGAGATAAGGATCAAGTTTCATTTTTCTGCATGTAGTTATCCAGTTTTATCAGCACCAGTTCTTGAATATGGTATCCTTTTCCCAGTGTACGTTTTCGTCTGCTTTATCAAAGGTAGGTTGTAGGTATTTGGGTTTATTTCTGGATTCTCTATTTTGTTGGTACATGTGTCTGCTCTTGTATCAGTACCATGCTGTTTTGGTTACCATAGCCTTGTAATATAATTTGAAATCAGGTAATGTGATACCTCCAGCTTTGTTGTTTTGTTTTGGATTACTTTGGCTAGTCTGTCTCTTTTTTGGTTCTATATGAACTACTTAGGATATATTTAACCAAGGAGGTGGAAGATCTCTGCAAGGAGAACTACAAAACACTGATGAAAGAAATTGTAGGACACAAACAAATGAAAAATCATCCCATGCTCATGAATTGGAAGAGTCACTTTGTTAAAGTGACTGTGTTCTTCAAGATAATCTACAGATTCAGTGCAATCCATAACAAACTACCAACATCAGTTTTTGCAGAGTTAGAAAAAAAAGACAAACTGTTGTGTATTTTAACGTTAGAAAATTTTCAAGTGTGTAACAACGTACTGTTGCAGGAGTTTTGAATTCCACTGTGTGCTGAACCAGCAACATTGGGTTTTTGCCCCGTGACCAAGAAGATTAAGGAACACAGACCGCAAAAGGATGAGTGAAAGAAGGAGTTTATTAAGTAACAAAGCTCTTTAGAAAAAGAGTAGGGGCCCGAAATGGGTTGTCCAGTGCTAGGAGGTTTTTTTTGTGGTTTTTATCTTATCTTTTCTGAGGGCGCTTCTCTTATTTACATTTCATCTGCATGTGAGTCCTTGAACAAAGTTACTCCATCTTGAATATTACCCATAAGTACCATAGAAAAGCCCACTTAGGGGGGAAAACTATGATGCAAATGCTATGTTAATGATATTTTAATAGCCAAGGTCAATTTAGGATATTTAGTTAAGCTACTGCGCCTGCATTTAAGCAGCAAAAAGTCCCTTTTAGCACTACATCCTGGTTGACAGGATGTTCTTAACCACACTAACCACATTTTTAGCCAACAATTATATAATGAGGGTGGTGCAGCGGAGCATTCCTGCAAGTGTTAAGTCTCCTTCAGACCCTCCTTCTCTGTCTGCCTAACCAGCTTCTGACCATCCCCTCTCTCAATATATTATTTAAACTAGGCAGGAATTTGATGGAGAAGTGATTTACTTTGTTTACTACAAGCCTTCTCTTGTAGGACAACATATATTTGGGTGTTTTTTTACCCCATCCACTCTGATAGTTTCTGTCTTTTATTTTTTATTTTTAGTTTTTTGAAGCAGGATTTATTGAGAGGACAGAAAAGCTCCCACAGCAGGAGGGGACCTGAGGGAGTTGCCTAGTTTCTGTCTTTTAAATGGTATATTTTGACCATTCAAATGTAAAGTGATTTTTGATATAGTTGGATTAATCTCTACCACATTTTAATTGTTTTTATTTCTTGTCTTTGTTTCTTTATCTTGCACTCTTTTTCTGCCTTCTTTGATCTTAATTGAACATTTTATATAATTTTATTTTCTCTCTTGTCTTAACATACCAGTTATACTTACTTAACCTTTTTTTAGTGGATTCTCTAGAGTTGGCAGTATACATATATAACTAATCAAAGTCTACTTTGAATAACACTATACTGCTTCTGAATACTTTCTGACAGAGTATACCAATCCTTCTTTCCCATCTTTCATAACTTTGTTGTTATTCATTTCACTTATCTGTAAGCTATAATCACTTAATTCATTGTTTATATTATTATTTTGAATAAACTGTTACCTCTTACATCAATTAAAAATAAGGAAAAAATTACTTTCATTTATTCCTCCTCTAACACTCTTCTTTTCTTTTTGTAGATCCAAGTTTATGACCTATGTAGATTTTCTTCTCTCTGAAGAACTTCTTTTACTATTTCCTGCAAGGCAGGCTTACTGTTGACAAATTCCCTCAATTTTTGCTCATTTGAGAAAGTATTTTTTTACTTTTGAAGAATAATTTCACTGGGCACAGAATCCTAAATTGATCAGTCCTTCCCCCCTTTCCTTTCTTCCTTCCTTCCTCCCTTCTTTTCCCCCTTCTTTCCTCCTTTCCTTCCTTCCTTTTTCTTGAGTCAGATCCTCACTCTGTCACCCAGACTGGAATACAGTGGTGCCTTGATCATGGCTCACCACAGCCTTGAACTCTTGAGCTCAGGCAATCCTTCTGGCTCAGCCTCCCAAGTAGCTGGGACTACAGGCATGCACCACCACACCCAGCTAATTTTGTTTTTTGTTTTTGTAGGGATGAAATCTTGCTATGCTGCCTAGATTGATCTCAAACTCTTGGGCCCAAGCAATCTTCCTGCCTCAGCTTCCCAAAGTGCTAGTATCACATGCATGAGCCATCATGCCGAGCAACCACCATGCCCGACTCAACACTAAATATTTCACTCTACTCTCTTCTTGCTGGCATTGTTTCTGAAGAGATATTCAGTGTAATTCTTACTTCTCTGTAGGTAAAAGTTTTTTCCCCTCTGGCTTCTTTCAAGATGTTGTCTTTGATTTTTTGTAGTCTGAATATAATATACCTAGGGGTAGATATTTTGGTATTTATTCTGTTTGGTGTTTTTTAAGCTTCCTGGATCTGTGGTGTGGTGCATGTCAGTAACTTTGTAGAATTCTCAGTCATTATTACCTCAAATATTTCCTTTCATTCTTTGTTTCTTCTCCTTCTGACATTTCCATTATGCATATGTTATGCTTTTTGTAATCGTCTCATAGTTCTTGGATATTTAGTTCCAGTTTTTCATTTTTTTATGTTTTGCATTTCAGTTTTGGAAGTTTTTATTGACATATCTTCAAGTTTATTGATACTTTTCTTGGTTGAGTTCAGTTTACTGATGAGCCTATCAAAGTCATTTTTTTATTTCTGTTAATAGTGTTTCCAATGTCTGGCATTTCAATGTTTTCTTATGGTTTCTGTCTCTGCTTGCATTATTCATCTGTTCTCGCATGTTATATATACTTTTTCCATTGTACCTCTTAACATTTTAATTATATATTCTTGAATTCTTAATAACTTAAAGTATTAAATTTAAATTCTAATAATTCCAAAATATTGGCCATATCTGAGTCTGTTTCTGATTGCTTTGTCTATTCAGACTGTGTTTTTCTTCCTTTTAGCATGCTTTGCAACTTGTGTTGAAAGCTGGACATGATGTATTGGATAGAGGAATTGAGGAAGGTAGGTCTTCAGTGTGAGGTTTTATGCTTATCTGGCTAAGAGTTAGACTGTGTTTACTGTTTGCCATGGTTATTATGTTGGGGGATAAAATTTCCTCTGGTGTTCCTGTTTTTATCTCCCTGTTGCCTTTGGGCTTTCCTAGGGACTCCTTATTCAGGATCTGAGACTTGCAACTGTTACAAGTTCTTTTAGCTTTAATTCCCTGTTACAGGAGCCCTATTAATGTGGTGCTAAGGTGTGGGGGAAAGCACTCATAGTTCTATGATTAGGTCTCAGTTTCTCAGTGGGCCTGAGTTGGGTATTCCCAATTTACATGGACAACTAGAGGGGACTGGATGTTGGGTATTTCTATTTTGCTAGCTTTGTTAGGTTCTTGTAAAGCCCTTTTCAGTTAGGCTATTAATGTGGTGCTAAGGTAAAATAGTTTCCTTTGAAGGTAGACCTTGCTGAAAAAAACAGAGAGCTCTGGACATGTTTAAAAATGGTTATTTTCCTGCATGGGTGTTCCCCAAAGCCTGTGCTTTCTTGGAGTTTTAACTCTGAAGCTATTATACACTGAGCCTCTACCAATATGTTGGTTACAATTTAAAGTGTTCTTGCCAACATTGGCTCCAGCTGCAGGTTTCTGTTCCTGGTAAGCTGTGATTCTCTGTATATGCCTGTCTGTCTCTCCTATTTTCCAAGTAGCAGTTTGACCGGTTTGTTCAATTCTCTGATCAAAGAAAAGTTGTTGATTTTCAGTTTGTTTAAACTTTTTTCTTGTGAGAACAAAAGTAATGACTTTGAAGCTCTTTACATGTCAGACTGGAATTTAGCAGTCAACAGAGCTATCTTTAAGGAAAAAGAAAATAAAATCCTTAACATAAAAGCTGTAGTCTATGGATAATTCAGAATAAGAATTCTTATTTGACTACTGGTCTAGAATTTCTTCACTTGCTTGTTATGGTAATAACATCCAGAATATCTACATTATAATTGTGTATGCTATTAGAACATAAGTATGAAGATTAAAAAATATCCTGAGATTATAATCACTGCTTGCAGGTCCTAGAATTGGGTAAGTGCTCATTTGCCTCATGTTCTCTGTATATGCTCTTTCCTCTGCCTGGGACACCTTTCTCCCATTAAATGAGGCCATAGGAAGGGATAGGGGAAGGAATAAACAGGAAACTATATTCTCCAATAAGTTCCCTCAAGTGATTCTGATAATAAACAAGGTTTGGAACTACTGGGACACATAACTTACTTTTACCACCCCCTGCCCCCATCCCACCCATACAGGTTTTGGGGGTCCTTAGCTCCTTCTCCACAATTCCTTTATCTTATCATTCACCGCATTGTACCATGGTGACCTCTAAAGACCTATGACTACGAGTTTTGTGAGGTTAGGGCCTCTATCTTGGCCCCAGTTATTTCATTGCACAGTAGAGTGACTATGTCCTGGTTTGATCAGAATAGTTTCAGTTTATGCCCATTTTCCCAGCATAAACTCCCTCCACTTCCAAAGCCCCCTGGTTAGGATGATAAATTATGATCACCCTGGTTTTGAGAGTTTCTGGTCAAGTCTTTCTTAAGAGTCTGACAATTTTTAGTCATTCATGAAACAATTTTACCTTTCTTAGGAGTTGTAATGAACAGACTATGATTATTATTTGTTTTTTTAATTTGTCTGTTATTTTAACTTATTTTTTCAATTTAAAAAATTTTTTAGAGACAGAGTCTTGCCCTGTCACTCAGGCTGAAGTGTAGTGGTATGATCATATCTCACTGCAGCCTTGTACCCCTGGGCTCAAGTGATCCTCTTGAGTAGCTGGGACTACAGGGGTGCACCATCACAGCTGGCTCTATTGTTGTAACTTATTAACTTAGGGGTTGTGTATCCCTTCCTAAGAAGATAAATAATAACAAAAAGGAGCAAATGTAAATCTCGCTAAAATCTAGCCTTCGCTTTGGACATTATGTTGGCTTGTTTTTGATTTATTAGAGAATAGGAAAATAGAAGAATCCTATCCATTCGTTTCTCAAATTAGGTAACACATTTGTGAAGGGATATATATGTTGAACTTTACCTAAATGTTGTAATAGGATTAGAATATAAGCCCATTATGTCTACCCAAGGGGACACAACATTAATATAATGTAGCATAATGTAATGTAACATAACACAACATAACAATTAACATTGCCAGAATGCCTTGTGCCCTTGATGCACTTTACCTAGTTGTGCCCACATAGGTTGACCAAGGTTTTAAGCAAATCTCTCTCACTGTTTTGTGACCAGTTGAGCCCTTCCAAGCTGGAGATCCAGATGCCTCTGACAGTAAGCAATCCTGCCTTCAGCAGAGGGCCAGCAAACATTTGAGTGGTTTTTTAGCATTGTCTTGGAGACATCCTTTCAATCTGTTTCTAGCTTTTAGAGTCTGATGTTTCCATATAGTAGTCACTAATAATCAGTGTATCTTAAAGAGGAAGGGGTTTCTAACATTGGCAGATTATAAAACAGACTATATTTGGTGGATACATAATATAGATTTATTGAATGAGTAAATGAAGCATCATCATTCACATAGAAATATATATTCTGCCTGGGGAAAAAAAGTATAAAAAAATTCTCCTCCCTCCTCTAATTTTTGTCCTGAAAGTCCTAGTACATTGTGATTATGGAATAAAGAACAAGGATGAAATTTGGGGATTTTGATATTCAATTTACCTAATTATGGAGAACAGATATTCTAAAACCTATTTGTAGGTTCAAGAGAATTTAACATGATATTCTATAAGACCATTTTATTTAATTTAAAACATGTATATTTGCTGTTCACACATGTGTGTGGACCTCCTTTCATGAATATTCATAGATCCTCCTATAACCTGTTAAATATGAGCATTTAGCAACTTGTTTAGCATAAAACTCCTGTTCCACCTTTTCTCCCTGCGAGTGCCTGCTTTCAGTCTCAGCTGGAGGGTCTGTTTCCTACACTGCAGGTTGTAACTCTTCGCAAAAATGAAGTTCTCCTTTCCAAATTTATAGTTCACACAGATAACTGCTCTATGCACCCTGTGCAGGGTTTTAAGTTGCATTCAGTGAATGGCAAGATGCCATGTGCTTATTTCATCTTAACTGCAACTATCCTTTGGAATCATTATCTTTTAATTAAAAATCAGTGGCTTCACATTTTGCTCCTCCAGAGCCCATTTTGTTTGGTTAACATGGAGCTCAAGGTGTCTTTTCTTCCCTTAGCTTTTTCAATCCACTATCAGTGATAAACATGGGATGATTTTTAGAAATGTACTAGCTACAAACATGCTTTCTCTTGTGTATAGGCACAAGACATTAGAAATAGAGGGGATTGCTACCTCAGTGAACATGTATGCACTTCAAGACCCATTTGGAATTTCTTAGAAAAGATTTCTTCATTCATTGCACATCTAGATTTTCAAACTGGAAGGAGAGTAACCTGAGATGCATTAGAACATCAGGTTTTCTACAGGAAACTCATTTCCTGGCAGACTCTTTCTACAGTTTTGCTCTGAAAGCATGGAACAGCCACCCCAGGCTGTCTACCCAGCCAGACTCCTTTTCAAAGACTGACTACAATGCCAGTTCAGTGCATATTGGTTAAAACTGCGCAGACCACATGGTTCACTTTCATTCTGAAAGTGTTTTTACAGTTTCAGAATACATCCAGAGAAAGCGCTTATAGTATATTCTTCAGTTAAAAGCAACAAAGAGAAAACTTTTCTCTCATTTTCAACAGGTCATGACTAATGTGTATAAAAAATTCAAAATTCAATAAACAGTTATTAACAGAAGGATTTTTTTTCATATGAACCACAATAAACATACTGACGAATTTGGCACAGCATAATTTCTTGAGATCAGAGAGTCATCACCATTGCTATCACCACTACCAACAATGTGTGTGTGTGTGTGTGTGTGTGTGTGTGTGTGTGTGTGTGTGTGTGTGAAAGAGAGAGAGAGAGAGAGAGAGAGAGAGAGAATAAGAATGAATATACACTATTTAGTTAAGTGGACTTTTTTTAGGTTTGAGAAATGATCATTCATTGCAGTTTGCTCTTAAAACAGCAGATGGCTCCTTAGACCTCAAATGGTTGAGAATGATATTTTTGGAAGGATAGTCTAGAAATATAATTCAAGTAGGGAAATGTAGTGCCAAGTCCTATTACTAGGAAAGCAATTAGGAAAGCAATCTATTGTTACTTTTTGAGGTCAGGCGGTCAGAAATATATTATGAGCTTCCCAGAATTGGTGTTGGTGTTGAGGGGGAAATCAATGATAAGGAATCATAAAATCCAATTTTGTTATTTTGTTATTGTTATTATTGTGGAATCTGGCATGGTATTGTTGAGATTATTGCCACAGGTGAAATTGTTCTAGGTCAGGGAATGGGTCAATGAACACAAGACTCAACAGCTATAACAGATGAAGTAGGAAGAATTGCCACAGAATAAGATATTTTGAAAGAGCTGGAGTTATTTTTTGTTTTGGGAAATAGAAAAAGTATAGGATTTGGCAATATTAACAAGACAAAACCTCCCGTGGCACCATGAATTTATTCTAAATCAAAATGGAGAGGCTGAACAGAATCTTTGATTTTAATGCAAATATCAGAGAATTTCTTTGTAACAGAAGCTTGGGAAGCATTAGTTTGTTACCTTTTTGATGAGGGAATCGGTATAATTGGTGGTAGAAGATTCATGCACACCCAAAAAATGAATAATTGGGTCTCTGAAAGAGCAGGATGGGAAGGCGGGTCTACAATCAAAACTGTAGGAGGGTTCTGCCTTTAACTGGACTCATTTAGCCTTTGTTTCAGTCTTGCTCGATCATCTGCTCTAATTTTTTTCTTCCTTCTAACGTCTATTTACTCATATTTCTGTTTCCCTCATAATTTCTGCTTGAACATAGTCTTCATGGTTTTCTTGTTCAATTTCTGCATTAGACCACCTCACTTCTGCTTCATTTTTTTTACTTCCCTTCTCCTATTTTTTTTCTTGGTTAAAATTCCTCAGGAAGAGATATTGGTTAGCTGATTCCAATTCTTGTTCTAGGCCATGTTGTACTTTGTTGGGAGTATATGGCTTAACATACTCTTGGATCAGGTGTCCTTCCATGTACCTGTCAGACTAGTATGATTGCTGCATAAGGCCAGTTTCTTCTGCAGGTTGAGAGACAAGATAGAGGACCTAGAACTGGACTTGGTTTATTTAGAACTATGGTGATCACACGTCCTAGTTTTCCTGGAAGGCTCACAATTAAATATATTATCTTGCATTCAGTATAATTTAGTATTTGTCTCAGGTTTTTCTTTTCTCTTTTTTGAGTCAGAGTCTCATTCTGTCACTCAGGCTAGAGCAGACAATCATGGTTCACCATAGCCACGACCTCTTGGGGTCAGGTGATCCTTTAGCCACAGCCTACCGAGTAGCTGGTTCTATAGGTGTGCACCATATCACCTGGCTAATTTTTTGATTTTTTTTTTTGTGAAGATGATGTCTTGCTCTGTTGCCGAGGCTGATCTTGAACTCCTGGGCTCTGGCAATCCTCTTACCTCAGCCTCCCAAAGTGCTGGGATTACAGGTGTGAGTCACTGTCCAGGCCAGGTTTTTCATTTTTTAAAAATAAAATTTGAAAAGTTAGTATTTGTTGTGGTGGACATGGAAATACATTGCCCATATCTACCTTCAAGGAAGGATTTGCTTTCCAGCTGTGGAGTATAATTCACACACACCTCTATCCGTCGGCTACTTCAGAATTTGCTTGAGCTGCACAGAACTGCCTCATCTCAAGTCACACCCTTTCCAAGACAACCTGCATCCAGTGACTGAGTTAGGTGGGGGCATAAAGGCGTGGCTATTTCACCCAGTGGGGGAAGTGCTACATTCTGACTGGCAATATTTGCTCCAGAGCTCTTTGCCATGTTGACCAAACCTTTGTCAGGCCTGCATCACAGTCCAACTATTTCCCTATCTGCTTTCTCAATCTTTTCTTCACAGGTATTGATCTTTGCTAAATATATTGCTCCTCAAACTCTATCTCAGCATCTGCTTTCAGAGAACCTAACTGGTGGTGGTTGGTAAAAGGAGTTGTCTGAAAACTCAAGTGTTAAGATTGGGTTTTGGAGCTAAGTGACTCATTGCCTGTCTGGCAAAGAGGATCCTATTTCTTGTGGTGGGTAGAGCACAGGTAGCCCCTGGCACTTGCTACAACTCATCAGTGGTGATTTGGAAGGGTTTATCAGAAGGGAATACACTTGTAGATGCAAAGTGTGAAGTGTTTTAAGAATTATGAAAAAATAGTAAATTTAAGGGAAAATGGATTGTTTGGCTATTGCTAAGAACCATTGATGCTCCACAGACAGAAAAGGCATGACTGAGTGTATGTAAGATATGCTTGAAAACCAGATGTGAAGCCAGAGTGCCTCTGGTTGCATACAAAAAGCATCATCGTTTACAAAAGGCAGACAAAGCTGAGAGCCAAGCCAGGACCCAGTAATAGTCTGATGCCTGAGCTACAAAGATTAAATGCCAAATCAAGGCAGATTTTTTTATGCCAGAACTCTGTTTTGGAAGACCCAAGAACTTGACACAGAAGGTGGAGGTGTCTGGGTTAATTAAGATTTAAAATTCCCAGACATTTCTGAACCTTTTGGATCTATAGAAAAGATCGACCATCTTTTGTAAAAGCTAGCACTCCCTTGTGCTAGAGATAATTCAAAGTCTCTTTTTTGAAAGGCAAAGAAGGCCTCTGTCAGGATTTGCCTCCACCTCCCTTTCTAGCCAATAATCTTTAACTGGAGCTGTCTTAGTATACTACAGCAAGGAATGTGCTGGGCCTGACAAAATAATAAATGAACATACCCCAAAGGAACTGAAGGACTTTGCTAACAGGTACCAGCAAGAACCTGGGAGATATCTGTAGGTCTAGATTCTGTGGGTGCAACAGAACATAAAATTGGATAGGGAAGAGTTTATTCATTTGGAGGTGCTCTTCCAAGATCAAGATTTGATATCTTGGCAGAGTCCCCAGAGATGGTGAAAACTTGCTATTAGGATATCTGGAAAAATCAATGGCCCATGCTGAGTAAAGACAAAATGCCAGGACTTCTGTGGCAGAGGATGGAGGAAGGGATTAGAAGACTCAGGGAAGTGGCCATGCTGGAGTGAATATACTCTATGTGCTTGGAAGACCCACTAGAGGATTATGTTCTATAATGTTGTCAGCACATAAGAATAGAAGATGATTTTAAAAATTGTGGTAAAATATATGTAACATAAAAGTTTATCATTTGAATCATTTGTCATTAAGTGTACAGTTCAGTGGTGGTAAGAGCATTCACATTGTTGTACAACCATCACCACCCTCCATCTCCAGAGCTTTTTTATCTTCTCAAACTGAAACTTTATACCCATTAAACTCACTATTCTCCTTCCCATGCCAAGCCCCTGAAAACCCTAATTCTGCCTCTGTTTCTTTGAATTTGGCTGCTCTAATTTTATTAGCTCATACATGTAAAATTTATATAATATTTCTATGTTTTGGACTGGATTCTTTTAGTCAGTATGATATTTTCATGATTCACCCATGTTTCATGTGTCAGAATTTTCTTTCTTTTTAAGGCTAAATAATATTCCATTGTATGTATATACCAAATTTTGTTTTCCTTTTAATCTATTGGTGAACATTTTATTTATTTATTTTTCTTCTTTTTATTATAAAGATCTGGGGTACAATTCAGGGTTAGGTACACAAACGTTGATTATGCAGGCACCCTTGTTGGTGAGGTGTGCCCCTCCCTCCCCAGCAGTTTCCCTCAACTGCCAATCCCACCCCTCTCCCCTGACAGTTTCCCATTACTGCCAATCCCTTTCTTATAGTACTGCAATTGTTCAAGTTCCGCTTATGAGTGAAAACATATGGTACTCTTTTCTTTGTTTCTGTGATAGATCACTGGGTACGATCGACTCCAAATCCATCCGAGTTGCTGCGAAGTCCATATGTTTATTTTTCTTTATGGCTGCATAATATTCCATTATGTATATGCACCGCTTTTTTTCATCCAGTCCAGCTTCAATGGCAGCATGGTTGGTTCCATGTTTTTGCTATTGTGAATAGAGCTGCAACAAACATACGTGTGCAGGTATGTTTTTTGTAGAGTGATTTGAGTTCCTCCGGGTATATTCTTAATAGGGGAATTGTTGGGCTATATGGAAGGTTCAATTCTAGTTCTTTCAGAAATTGCTACACTGTCTTCCAAAGAGGTTGCACTAGTTTGCATTGCCACCAGCAGTGTAGAAGCGTTCCTTTTCTCTGCATCCTCGCCAGCATCTGTTGCTGTTTGTTTTATTAATGATGGCCATTCTTACTGGGGTTAGGTGGTATCTCAATGAGGTTTTGATTTGCATTGTTCTGATGATGAGTGAGGCTGATCACTTTTTCATGTGTCTGTTGGCTGTCCGTATATCTTCTTTTGGGAAGTGTCTATTCATGTCTTTTGCCGACTTTTCAATGGGGCTGCTTTTTTTTTTTTTTTCCTTTTGGTGCATTTGAGTTCTTTATAGATCCTAGATGTTAGGCCTTTGTCAGATATACAGTTGGTAAATATTTTTTTGCATTTTGTGGTCCTGCTCTCTTGATGGTTTCTTTTGCTTTTCAGAAGCTCGTTAGTTTGATGAGGTCCCACTTCTCTATCTTATTTCTTAGGGTCCTGATAAGGAATTGGTTGTCAGTTTCAATTTCCATAAGGGTGTCTCCTGAATTTTCTAAGATTCTTATAGTTTGAGGTTTTACGTTTAGGTCTTTGATCCATTTAGAGTTAAGTTTTGTGTATGGTGGTAGGTAGGGGTCCTGTTTCAGTCTTCTGCATGTGATCAGCCAGTTTTCCTAGCACCATTTACTGAATAAGTTCTCTTCTCCCGAGTGGTTGTTGTTGGAGACTTTGTCAACGATGAGTTGGTTAAGAAGAAATTGAGATGTTGCTTCTGGAATCTCTATCCTGTTCGATTGGTCTGTATTCCTGTTCTTGTACCAATACTAGGCTGTTTTGATTACTGTAGCCTTATAGTAAAGTTTGAAGTCTCGAATTGTGATACCTCCTGCTTTGTTTCTTTTGCTAAGGATTGTTTTGGCTATTTGTGGTTGTTTATGTTTCCATTTGAATTACTGTATTGTCATTTACAGGTCTGAGAAGAATGATGTCGGTAACTTAATGGGTATTGCATTGAATCTGTAGATAGCCTTTGGTAGGATGGACATTTTAACAATGTTGATTCTTCCTATCCATGAGCATGGAATATTCTTCTGTTTGTTTGTGTCTTCTTGGATTTCTTTGAGCAGTGTTTTGTAGTTATCATTGTAAAGGTCTTTCACTTCTCTGGTTAGGAAGAT
>NW_007246398.1:0-594 GCF_000164805.1 Carlito syrichta | reverse complement strand
TAGTTTCCCACCACTGTCAGTCATTTTCTTTAGTATTACATTGGATGTTGAAGGTCCCATTATATGAGTGAGAACATGTGATACTCGGATCTTTGTTTTTGTGAGAGGTCACTCAGTATTATGAACTCTAGTTCCATCCAGGTTGCTGCAAAATTCATGATTTTGTTCCTTTTTATGGCTGTGTAGTATTCCATTGTGTATATGTACCACATTTTTTTAATCCAGTCCTCTTTTGATGGGCAGCATGGTTGCTTCCAGGTTCTTGCTATTGTGAACAATGCTGCGATAAACATATGTGTGCAGGTATCTTTTTTATAGAGTGATTTGAGTTCTTCAGGCTATATTACCAGTAGGGGGATTGTGGGGTCATATGGGAGGTTGATATTTAGAGCTTTTAGGAATTGCCACACTGCTTTCCACAGAGGTTGCACTAGTTTACATTCCCACCAACAGTGTAGAAGTGTTCCCTTTTTGCCACACCCTCTCCAGCAGCTGTTATTTTTTGAGTTGTTGACAACTGCCATTCTGACTGGAGTTAGGTGGTATCTCTGTGTGGTTTTGATTTGCATCTCCCTGATGATTAGTGAGGTTGAA
>NW_007246397.1:343233-344115 GCF_000164805.1 Carlito syrichta | reverse complement strand
AAAAAAAAGTGAAAAACAAATCAAAACAAAAAACCACGATCTAAAGAAACAAACCACATACACGAAGTCCTAACCTAACCAGACATGGTGGCTCAAGCCTGTAATCCCAGCACTTTGGAAGGCCAAGGCGAAAGAACTGCTTGAGCCTAGGGTTCGACCAGCCTGGGCAACTTGACAAGACCTTGTTTCTATAATAAATTTAAAAAATAGCTGGGCGTGGTGGCACACGCCTGTAGTTCCAGCTACTTGGAAGGCTGAGGTGGAAGGATCACCTGAGCCCAGCAGGTCGAGGTTGTGGTGGCCATAAACGGGCCACTGCACTCCAGCCTGGACAACAGTGAGAAGACTCCAACTTAAAAAAAAACTCCTGACCTTCTCATCAAAGCTACCCAGCAGGTGGGGAATAGCAGGTTGAGCCAGTGCCTGGGTCCAGCCCAGGTGCTATTACTTCCCAGTTGTCAAGCATTGGGCAAATTACTGATCCTCTCTCAACCTGTTTCCTTGCCTGTAAAGTAGAGATAGCACCTATGGATTTAGTTGTCCTGAGGTTAGAAATAACAAGAGTATGAGCCAAACCCCCAAAAAGATACTTAGTGGTGGCTCGATTTGGTGGTTGATGAAGAAATTCAGAACACGCCACCCCAAGATATGCTGTCCTGTCATATTGAGTATTTGGGGTTAAAGGCGTTTGAAAAATAACAGATTCAGAAAGGACACTCTGGGTCAGGTGCAGTGGCTCACGCCTGTAATCCCAGTGCTTTGGAAGACTGAGGCAGGAGCTTGAGCCCAGGAGTTCAAGGCCAGCCTGGGCAACATAGCAAGAACTGGTCTCTATTTTTTTTTTTTTTGAGTTGGAGTTTCACTCTGTCACCCAGGCTGGAG
>NW_007246397.1:340934-342413 GCF_000164805.1 Carlito syrichta | reverse complement strand
CCACTCACCTCAGCCTCCCAAAGGCGCAGGATTACAGGTTGAGCCACCGAGCCTGGCTTAATTTTTTATTTAAGTAGAAGTCTCGCTCTGTCGGGAAGGTTGGAGTGCAGTGGCACATTCATGGTCACTGCAGGCTCTGCCTGCTGGGCTCAGGCAATCCTTCTACCACAGCCTCCCAAGTAGTTGGAGCTACAGGCGTGTGCCATCACACCTGGATAATTTTTTATTTATTGTAGAGATGAGGTGTTGCCAAGTTGCCTAGGCTGGTCTCAAATCCCTGGACTCAGGCAATCTTCTTGCCTCCCAAAGATCTGAGATTACAGGCATGAGCCACCATGCCCAGCGTATTATTATTTTTAAGAAAAAAAAGAACACTCTGATTCTTCTTCTTTTTCTTAAAAAGAGAAGATGAAATTCTTATTTGAGAGCTGCCCTCTCTACACTGGGAGAAAAGAAACATTCTTTTTGTTTTTTTGTGTTTTTTTTTTTTTGAGTTGGAGTCTCATTCTGTCGCCCAGGCTGGAGTATAGTGGCACAATCACAGCAACCGCAGCCTCGACCTGCTGGGCTTAGATGATCCTTCCACCTCGGCCTTCCAAGTAGCTGAACTACAGACACACGCCACCATGCCCAGCTAGTTTTTGTGATTTATCGTATGAACAAGATTTCACCAAGTTGCCCAGGCTGGTCTAAATCCCGGTGCTCAGACAATCCTTTTGCCTTGGCCTCCCAAAGTGCTGAGATTACAGGCTGAGCCACCACACCCAGCCGAAACATTCTTATCATGAAGGACAGAAGGTTGAGACCTAGAAAATTAAGTACAAAAAGATCTTGATACAATAATAACCTTCCTTCAGTCTCCTGGTATATTTTAGTTACTTTTCCACTATTGCCTCTCTTTACTGAACATGGTATAAAAGTATTTAGGCTTTGCCAGTTCTTTGTGTCTTCATTTCCTTAGGAAGGCTTCCATGTCACCTGAAACTTGTATTAAATGTGTGCTTTTCTCTTGATAATCTGTTATGCCAAATAAATTATCAGGCCCAGCAAAAGACCCTAGGAGGGCAGAGGTAAAGTCCCCTACTAAGGCACGGGCTTAGAAGCCCCAGAAAACGTCCTGGCCTTTGTCACACTTCTGGGAACACACTCAAAGTCCTCTAAATCCTCTCAAGTCTCACATTTGTATCCAAGGACTCAAAGAAAGTCAAGCAAATCCTGTCCTGCTTGCTCCCCAAGGAACCCAGAGGGCCTGAGGTGCCCGGCCCAGGCCGCGGGCAAAGGCCAGAGTCTTCCGAGGCTGGCCGGGGAGGGCCTTCAAGGTCAGCTCGACTGACCCCCTCCTACTCCTTGGAGGATCGCGCCCTGCGAGAGGGCTTGCGCAAGGTCGCGAAGCAACACGGCGGCAGAGCCGGGCCCCAGCCAGACCCCCGCGCTCACAGTCCACAGTCCAAGATCACGCCGCTCGCCCACCGCACCCCT